>NC_138374.1:116936061-116966131 GCF_054177405.1 Leptonychotes weddellii
CTAGACTTCTACAAATCACTTGCTGGCAAATGTTGACAGACCTGCTTCCCTTTCCCTGACTAGATTCGAGGGTCCTGTATAGAGAAGCAATTCGGATATTAGAATTACAGGAAATATGGATTGAGCCCCACCTGTGCTCTATGCCAGGCCCAGTGCTCAGTGCGTTGCATATAATACTTCATTCAAGCTTTATAGCAGCCCCATGAAGGAGGTACATTGTTTTATAGGGAAGAGACTTCGAAACCAGACTACTCCCCTGGAACCGGTACATGATGGGGCCAGGACTCAAAGCCAGGTCTAATTGACTCTAAAATTCTTGGGATGTTTTGTTTTTCTTTGTCAATTTAATCAAAGAGACAAATGTGCATCATTAAAGGTAGAAAGTCCAGAAAAGTACATGATAAAAAACAAGTTTCGCACCTCAATCCTAATTTTCTCATTGCTCCCCAAAGCCTGTGTTCCCAATCACTATACCGAACCTTGTTAAGACACGCAAAAGATGAGTTTGAATCCATTAGAAGAATTCACTAATATTATGGATAGAAGCTCTAGAAATATAGTACAGTTCTTAGAAGAGATGGCATTATGCAAGCTGACACCAAAAAAATTTTAAAGAGGGACCTGGTACCAGTGTTTTCCATTTTAGGTTTTTTTTTTTTTTAATAAAAATCCAGTATTTGAGTTCTTAGACTAGGCACAGACTTCAGGGCCTTCATGGATTATTAGCACCATTATATTGTATATGAAATGACATGCATCTGTATGTGTACATGTATGAATTTTTCGGGGAGAGAATCTCTAGTTTTTGTCAAATTCTTGAAGGAGGCTGTGACCCCCAAATAGTTAAGAACCATGGCTTTAACCCCTCAACCTACATGTTCCCATTGTAGATTGGAAGAGAGAGAGGACCTTGGTTTATATTTTAATGGGAGTAAGAAATGGAACTGGCCCATGAGACCCCAGTCCACGAAGATGTGTCCTCAAGCCCCTGGTCATTGTAGCCACCTATGAATCAAACAGCCCTTCCCTTAGGAGGCTTGACAAGGTCGCTCATCTCTCACGGGCCTTCGAGTGGGACTCTCAGGGCTAGACTTCGTTTCCGTCTGACGGCCAGGCTTCCCAGAAATGACTGGTTTTGTTCCATGTTACCAAATGTCGTCAGATCGCACTGAAGAAAGGGCCTTCCTCCTCCTTGTCCCTGTTGAGGTTACCAGGATAATTACCTCTCCTGTCTCCAGTGTTTGTTTGACCAAGAAGTAGACTTGGAAACTTCTCCCAGTCTTTTCTCAATCTCATCTCTCTTTTAACTAGGAGCCAGGGGAGGATTATAAAATTCAAACTTTAAGACCTTCTGTGAAGCAGTCCAGCCACTGAGAACCATAACCTCACCCATTGCTGGCCTCCCTGCGTTTGACTAGGTCCTCAAGAAGAGTGATTCTCAACCGTACAGTTTTCTCCCCGTGACAGCTGTTCACATCCATTGTACTGCGTCTCCAGGGTGGACAGGGGACGTGTGCGAATCTGCAGTAGAGGAGAGAACCACTGGGTTAGAGAGAGACCAGCGTGGTAATTTGAGTCTGGGTGCGGGATACACTAGAAATGAACTCTGTCCAGTTCTGAAGAATACCTACTCAGATGAACACAGCTGAGTCTCAGGCCTCTGGTTCAGCATCAGAGGGCTTTGGTTTCTCCTCAGATCTGTCACAGTCAGGTGCTGGGGACCGCCTGCTGATGCCCATGATGGGGGCAGAACTCCTTAGCAGAGCTCCCAGCTCTCCAACCTGGGGCTGGGGGCTGGGGGTGTACATCCAGAGCTGGCCGAGCCTTCAGCCTGGACAAACAGACCAGTGGGGGCTAATGAGGCCCAGTGGCTCACTGAAGGGCTTGTGTCCTTGGCCAAGGTTGGAGGCGTGGCCAGAGCAGCTGCTGCTTTAAAAGGGGGAGCTCGCAGGATAAATACCCAATAGCAAAGTCAGACTGCATCCAGAGGAAGCCTGAGCAGAAACTGAGCAGCATGCTGACCTTTTCCTGAATAAATCTTGATTATAATAATAGAGGACATTATGAAAATGAAAAACAATTACACTAGCTGTTCCAGAAAGAAATTCACTTGCTTGATGGAATACAGAAGCTAATCGGTTGGCAATTTTTTTTAATAAGTCTAGAGCTTGGAATGGAATATCCCTAGTAATTTGATTATTTTGCTCTGCAAGAAGGTACACGGCAGAATGCCTGTGTCTTCTCTCCATATCGTCCTGAGGGCAGCCCGAGGGCCTCCATCTGCTCTGGCAGCTTGGTGGGTTGGTGTGGGGAAGCTGTCTCAGCTCTGTGGAGTGGGGTGTTCTTGAAGCAGGGGAGATTTGGCGGAGAGGGTGTGGAGCGGGGCTGGTGATGGGGCGGCAGGTAGGATTTGAACAAGGAACTGGTGAGAGAGGAGGGGTGAGACCTGCGAGGAGGTGGCTCCTGAATGACCGTCCTGGTGGTCATTGTCTTCTCCCCCCCGGACTTTATAGAAGGGCTCCGATGCCCAGAAAAGCAGGTGGCAATTTGTGGAACTTCTGCTCTTGCTCTTGGCAGTGCCTCCCATGATTGTGTTTTCTGGGCGTTCATGCGAGTGCTTTCCAGCTTGCCCCTTTCCCCTCTCCTCCAGTTTATCACAGTTCAGTGAAGAGAACATGATGGACCCCTACAACCTCGCCATCTGCTTCGGGCCCTCACTGATGTCAGTGCCTGAGGGCCACGACCAGGTGTCCTGCCAAGCCCACGTGAACGAGCTGATCAAAACCACCATCATCCAGCATGAGAACATCTTCCCAACCCCCAGGGAGCTGGAGGGCCCCGTCTACAGCAGAGGAGGAAGCACGGAGGACTACTGGTAGGGGGTCTGGGCTGGAGGTGGGGGTTGTTCCCGGTGCACATTGGGTGTGGGGGCCAGATGGCCAAGCGAGACCCAAGGGAGAGAGAGACCCAGATCCTCTCAGCCTCCCACTCCCAGGCACTTGAAGCTGCCAGGATCTGGGGATGGTGCAGGCAGGGCCCTGCCTCAACCCGGCCTGTGGAGTAAGTGCCCCTTCGTGCCACCTCCCTATTTTTTTCGGAGTTCTTAGTGGTGAGGAACCATTCTGGAAAATAATGACAACAATAATAGGAATGTTAATAATCTCCAGGAAGGGAAAATTTGTAAAGTTGCATTTAGAACAGCTGTTCATCAGTCAGCAGCGTCTCTCAGGCTCCTGCTCTGGGCCGTGCGTTGTGAGAGACACAGTCCTGGGTCCCAGAAAGATTTTCTTTCTTATTGCGAAGAGTTTAGATATGAGGCATAATTCCCTCACTGTGAGTTCGTACAATGATAATTTAGAATGATCGCAGAAATTTGTGGAGAGAAAAAGGGGTAAGCTCCATTTTTTGGCAGGTTAGGCGTCCTTCCACCCGAAAGCGAGATTCAATTCTGTGGGGCAAGGTTTTTCATGACCTAGCCTGGGAGCAGAGATTAAAAGGAATCCCTAGGGCACATCTTTACTAGACCCTTCTGTTAGACAGTTAACAAATTACTATTTCCATATTACAGATACAGTCACTGTAACCTAGAGAGGCCAGTGACAATCTTTCAGGCCACCTTAGTGGTGGGGATTCCAACCTTGACGTGCCTTAGTACAGGACGCCATCCAGGACCCCACACTAGACCCCAGGGTACCACTTACAGTGTCATTTTCCCATCAAACACAAAAGCAACTACCTCTCTCTTTTGCTCCCTAACGTCCCTTACCTCCTTCCCCACCCCCTTCATCTTCCCCATCAAATGGCGCTTCAGCCTGGGCTGAAAGCATAAGCCAGCCCAAATCGGATTCCATCTGAACTCAACATCTGGAACCAATTCAGCAGCCCCATTACTATCCACTGAAGTAGGGGAGGACAGGGGAGGCTGTTTACTTAATTAGAGGCCAGTGGGTCCGTGCTTCTCCCTGATCACCACAGAAGGAGCCTCCTGCCTGACGAGTGAAGAGAGTGATAGTCATGTGTCTGTGAATATAAAAATACCACTGACACCCCTGGGTTTGGTCTTGTCTGCTGTCCCGCAGATGCCAGCATCTGGGTCCGAGCTGGAGAAGCCTACAGTTGCCAGCTCGGAGAGAAAGCTTTTTGTCACTGACAGATGGTTGGTGGGGACAGGGGAGGTTGTTCAGGTCTCAGCCTCTGAGCTGATGAGCTCCAGGGAGCTGTCCTTGTGCATGTGACTTGGGAGGGTCGGTTTCTCTCTCACATGAGGGTTGAAAAGCTGTGGAAAGAGTGTTCCCAGTGCCTGCTTTATCTTCCTTCCGAAGTGTGCCCTCACTTCTCAAATATCTCTGGACCAGTCCCAGGACACAGAGCCCTCCACAGCCCTGGTCCCCCAGTCCCAGCCCGGGGGAGCAGACAGTCACCGCAGGGTTGGCTCACAGGGGGCACCTTCTGCCAGTTCTCTCCAGAGAAACCCCCCCGCTCCCACCCCCACTGTTAGCTGTGCATCCGACATTTATTAGCAGCCTCTGGAAAACCCACAAGATTAGTTAGGGAATGTTATTACCGCAGACTGGGTGGGAGGCCAGAAGCAGCCGAGGCGCAAGAGGAGGTGACCCTGGGGAAGAAGGACCATCTGACCAATGGATTCACACCCACTCAGAAGGCTCCCAGCCTCTCTTCTTCTTTGGGAGGGGAAAGAAGTGCCAGCGAAGCGAGCTAAGATGGATGAAGGAGTTGGGCGGGGGGTGGCAGAAGGGGTGCTAGGGCCCGAGAATCCTGGAGAATGGCCAGGAGACCAGAAGAGCCAGGGAGAGGGGGCTCCTGGCCGCTTGGCCTCCCCGCAGCTGTGAAGAGGAGAGGCCAGGCCCACGTCACCACGTGTTGCCAGCCCTGCAGCTAGAACCCGGTTCCCTAGGACTGCCCGCTGTTTGGCCTACGGGGCCTCCTCAGACCACAGGTGTTGGCGGCCTTGCCGTGTGGCCGACGTGTGGGTGTGGAAGCGAGCGTAGAATTCTAGTGCTCCCAGGGGCCTTAAAAATGCATCATCTCACCTTTATGTTAGAGCAGTGGTTTTCCAAGTGGAGTCTCTGGACCAGCGACACCCATGTTCCGTAGGGCTGGCTGGGAATACAGACATTCTAGCTCCGCCTGGCCCTTGAGACTTAGAAACTCTAGGAGTGAGGCAGTCCACTTTTAACAAGCCATCCAGGACTCTCTGACGTTGGAGAATTGCTGCCTTCCTGGATGGCCACATAACTACACTTGCAACTCTGGAGGAAACTGAGCCTTTGCCCTGTGCGCCCTTGGGGCCCTGAGGGCTTCTAGAGTGTCATGAAACTCATCAGAGTTTTAGGCCCAGTAAAAGTGAAAAACTGTGCCACATTTTTTGGTAAGGAGGAATCCCTATTGATGTTCTCCCAGAAAGTTCTCTGGGTTCTGGAGAGCCTCCTTGGAACTGACTTCTGAACTGGTCCCCTGGCCTTTGAGGAACTTTCTAGAGTGAAAGACCTGTCCCGAGGGGAGGGAGAGGCTATAGGCTCAAACGTAAGAACCGTGAGGCCAGGTGGTGGATAGAGGAGGTGGTAATGCTTCCATAGAATTGCCTGGAAAGGCTCCCTTGTTACTACCAACTGCCAGAGGAAGAAACTTTAGCAATGAACAGGGGGTTAGAACTTCCTGGTGCCCATCCCCATCTACTCTGATGTCCATAAGCCAGGAAACCAGGAGTAGAAACGACTTTCCTAGTAACTTCCCCGGCCATTCTCATTTCTCAGCCCTGGATGATTTTAGACTCAGTGAACTGTTGAAGAACTTGACCAGCCTCCATGCCCTGTCCTCTCGAAGAGTCCAGCCCACAGCAGACTCTTCTCCCTCTGACTCACCTCCCACTCTCTCACCCGTACAAGACCAAAGCACAAAGCCTACAGACATAAGCAAAACGAGAAAGAAGGAAAGGAAGACCAGTTACTAACCACTCCGTCGTGCCTCAGTGACTCTTCATGCGACGCTGTGATGTTATACAGACCACTAGCCTCAATTCATCAGTAGGTGGCTGAGGCTCAAAGAGATTCAGTCCCTTGCCCAGGGTCACACAGCTCACAAGTGTCAGAGCTGGTTTTCAGGTCCTGTTGTGTCCCAGGCAAAAGCCTAGTGTTTTCTTCCATGTGCTCCCTCAGGGGCTAGTTCACCTAGAGAATCAGCCCTTGAGGAGTTAAGTTGTTCTGTATTTTCAAAAAGACTTATTTTGTAAATTCGAAAGGGGTTCCCTTTGCTCAGGATATTCTAAGTCCCAGGCAGTCTCAAACAGTTTCTGCAGCAGGGACTGGACTGGAGAACTCTGGGAGGCTTGTGTTTCATCATCACTGTGGTGAGCAGTCAGGCTGTAGAGAGTGTGAGGCAGCTTCCGTGCCCTTGCTCCAGGGAAGCTGCGTGAAGAAGACAAGAATTTGGTCAGCGAGGGCTGAGGTCCCCGTGACTCTTCTATTGCAGTGACAGCCCTCATGGAGAGACTACCTCGGCTGAGGACTCAACCCAGGACGTGACCACAGAGCACCACACGAGCGATGATGGTATGGGGCCCTGCTTCCGCGGCAGCGGGGCCAGGGGCAGGGGGTGGGGGGGTGAAGTGGAAGGAAGGGATTATATAACCTGCGCTCCCCGTGCTCCTTCCTGCTAAGCAGCCCCCTGAAGACAGGCAGGGGGCTCTCCTGTCTCTGGTTTTCATTCCTTCCCTTTCTTGGAGAGACAGCCCACCCTCTCAACTAGAACGGTCTCTACCTTAAACCAGAGATGGAGAGCTAGACCTTTCAGAGCCTTTAAAGCTTCTCGCTCCAACTCCCTATCCCTCGCCTGCATGATGTTGGTCCCCTGTCACAGCCTAGACTCCTGCCAGGTAGCTGGAGACCAAAATCAAGGAGAGCTCATTTGAAAAAGCTGTTAGCCTGGGGAACAGAAAAGCTGGGTGCCAAGAACCCAACAGAAGCAAGCCAGAGGGGAGTGGGACTCAGGATGCAGAAACCACACGCTTTCACGCCTGCCGACTGGAAAGATTGACCCTTTCCAAAGTACAGACATGCTAGCGCTGTGCAGCCTGGCGGGTGTGCATCGAGAGGTGGAATGCGCAGCGGTCACTGCAGGCCCCTCGGCAGCGCCCATGATTTATTAGGCTCTGTCCAGCCAGCACGCTTCCCATCCTTCCAACAGTTCCACACCTCCATTTCTGGACCACTTGGGCTCTTGGAAGACTCAGCAGCTGACAAGGGGTCTCAGAATTTTCGGGGCATGAGAACGAAATGGCACAGTCTGCGGAGCTTTCCCTGCTTTCTGCCTTGCTGTGAATTCTGCAATCCTAGGCCAGCTTTTTGGAGGAGAAAAAAAAAATTAGGGCTGCTTATTTGGTTGCTGAAGTCAGATGGATCAATATGATAATCTGCCCCATTACAGGAGGGGAGTAGGTGAAGTAGGGAAATTTGTCCCTGCTGGAAGCTTTGTAGGTCTTACCTCTTAATCCTAGTGAAATAGAGCCGCTATTTTTATAGCTGAGGAAACAGAGGCCAGAGAAGTCAAGTGATATGCCCAAGGCTGTACAGAACTGAGATTTGGGATATTTAGATAGGCCTTCTCTGGTGTGCCTCCTGTAGCAAAATCTCCAGCCCTGCCTGTTCCGGGGCAGGCCCACCAATCATGCTGGCTGGGCCCGGTCTTGCCTGTAGGCAGCCTTCCTGTACACTACTTGGAATATCTGACTTTAACCTCGGGTTCCAGGTTTCTGGGAGCTTGCTTTCTTGTTCTCTGACCGCCCCCCTGCTGCTCAGCGCAGTTAATGGTAACGATGACAGTAGGCATAACTGGCTAACATCTACGCAGCGCTTACTATAGGCCGGGCATTGTTCTAAGTGCTTTTACAAATTGCTATTTGTTGACTCCTCCTAACAAGTTCATGAAAGAGGCACTATTGTTGTCCTTTTTTTTTTTTTTTTTACAGAGGAGACGGAAGCTCACACAAAAATAAAAAGTCATTGCATTTGTAAACCCCTTTTAATTTTCAAATTACTTTTGTGTACATTTTCCCATGTATTATCCACAAAATCTATTTCCATATTTTGCTCCTTGGAAAGTAGGTTGGGTGAGTTATTTTCTCTTTATGGAGACTAAAAGCTCATGGTCTACGAGGGGGAATGGATAGTATAAATAAAATTTGTTGTATTGAAACTACAATATGATAAATGTTCTGCAATTAATGGAGTTATTTTATGATCAGAAAAGAAACTTACAAATACGGCAGGGCAAGGTCAGCGATAGGGTTTGGCGTAAAGAGCTGCGGATGCACCAGAGAAGTTCCCCTTTGCCCTGAGTGGGGCTCAGCCTGTTGGGCAGCGTGATGTGCTCTCCCAGGAGGCAGACTGCGCCCAAGCCTGACAAGACTCCCACCCTGCACGTGTGGTTTGTTTTTGCACAGAAAACTGCTGAGAGAATAAAGTGTTCTTTGTTTTGTTTTGCTTTTTAATGATGATGTTTCAGTTGTGACTCAGTGTGCTTCATCAGGAAGACGAGAGAGAAAGGGATTCCGGGTGGGGGGACCAAAGGCAGGAAAGGGTGCACAAGTGCTTTTAGGGTGAGGGCGCAGTCCACACGGGAATCCCTGCCTCGTCCCTCCATCCTCCGTGGCTTATTTCTCACACCAGGTTATCTTCCCACCAGTGTAAGTTCAGCTAATTGGGCTTTTCCTCCCAGTTTCCTGAGCCTCTGGCCCCAACAACATGTGTTTCCTTCTTTCCTGCCCCTCTCAGAGTGTGAGCCCATCGAGGCCATTGCCAAGTTTGACTACGTGGGCCGGACAGCCCGAGAGCTGTCCTTCAAGAAGGGGGCATCCCTGCTGCTTTACCAGCGGGCTTCCGATGACTGGTGGGAAGGCCGGCACAATGGCATCGACGGACTCATCCCCCATCAGTACATCGTGGTCCAAGACACGTACGTTGGGTCCCCTGCACCTTTAGGCGTCCCCGGCTGCGCTGTGGGAGTGAGACTTTATTTCTGGCTCCAAAGGAGAGTGAGGGAGACCAACCCCCAGGGGGCGCCAACACCATCCCTGAAGGACCCTACCCAGACTCCGTGGGGGATCATTTTTTCTTTTTCCTTTTTTTTTTTTTTTTTAAGATTTTATTTATTTATTTGAGAGAGAGAGAGAGGGAGAGAGAGAAACAGCATGACAGGGGAGAGGGTCAGAGAGAGAAGCAGGCTCCCCAGTGGGCTGGGAGCCCGATGTGGGACTCGATCCCACGACTCTGGGGTCATGACCTGAGCCGAAGGCAGTTGCCCAACCAACTGAGCCACCCAGGCGCCCCGGGGGATTGTTTTCTCATCTCTTCCCCCTGCAAATCGCTCCCCACCCACCCGCTACCCCCCTAGTCATTTTGGAAACTTGCCAGCCCTCCTGCTCATCTACACTTAAACGTGATGAGCGATAATGAGGGGTTATTGTTTGACCACTTACATTTCCGTTCTGGAAAGCTCAGGGTGGGAAAACGTTTTTACTTCTTTTCTTTCTTTTTTTTTTTTCTAAAAACAACTGTGCTCATCCCAACCAGTTGGGCTGCCATTGGCGCTTTTCCACTTGCAAATGAAAATGATGCCTTGCTTTTCTAGGAGAAATCTAGCTTAAGCGGCCTGGTGGAAAGAGCCACCAGGAAACGAGGTTGACACAGGGAAAGACAGGGAGAGGAGGGGAGAGGGCATCGGGGAGCAAAGGGAACGTGAACTGGGCCCAGAGACACTTCATCAGCTGGGCTGTTGGTTGGCTCCCGCTTTTCAAAGCGAAGTCTCCTGGGCAGGAGGGCTTCCCCCCCGCCCCACCCCCCAGCCCACCTGATCCTGCCTCCCTGCCCCTTTGCCCTGCCTCTGCCCCCGACTCCCTGTCCTTGGATACGATGCTGTCAGTGTTTTTAGTCCTTCCCTTAATATTATTTTTTAAAGGTTGATATCCTGAGTGAGTCTGCACCCTCCCAGCCTCTCCCCGGCTCGTTCTGCAGGGAGATCCTCCCTCTGTTGATAACATCGCAAACCCGGTGGCCATCTGTGCGTGGACAGGACCCTCCCAAATTTAGCATTATGACTTCACTCCGGGACCGAGAGAAGAGGAATTGTGGGGGAGAAGGGGCTTTCTTTGTCATCAGTAGCCAGAGGGGCCGGGAGAGCAGTGGAATGACCTGGGACCGGCTTGGACGCTCTAAGCGGGGCTGGATGCTCGACGACTGAGTGTGGCGGTGTCCTGCCTCGACGCCGGCCTCTCCAGAGCCAGCGCAGAGCTGCCCGTCCTTGCCCGACAGTGCCCGGGACCTCAGCAGATAAAGCGCACCCTGGACTGGCCGCCTCCTTCTCCAGGAGGTGGCCCTGGCACAGCTGCCCCAGGAAGGCAGCGTGGGGTCGAAGGCAGATGCCTCGAATCCGGGTGTCCCCTAGCTCAGCTTTCCGGCGGCCGCCGAGGATCCTGCGGAAGGCAGCGGGATTATTTATTTTTATTTAAACGACCCTCCAAAGGCCCTTAGCTTTCCTTGCCTCTGCTCGCAGAGCTAGCCCAGCCAGGTGTCACCGCTGCCTTGGAGCTGTCGTGGGGGGTCGCGTGTGTGTCGGGGGGCCATCTTGCCGATTTAACGCTGCTTTTTGTGTTGTTGTTGTTCTCCCCCCTCCTCCCTGCCTGCCTGCCCCTTCTCCCCCAGCGAGGACGGTGTCGTGGAGAGGTCCAGCCCCAAGTCTGAGATTGAGGTCATTTCTGAGCCACCTGAAGAAAAGGTGACAGCCAGAGCGGGGGCCAGCTGTCCCAGTGGGGGTCATGTAGCCGATATTTATCTTGCAAACATCAACAAGTAAGCTCTGCTTTTCATTTTCTGCTCCCCCGAGTGCCTTGCGACACCCAGCCTCACCCTCCAGCCTCACCCCCTCTCCATGCCAGTGCCGCACCCCCCGCCAGGCCTAACACTGCATGTGCTCACCTCTGCTGCAGGGCGGACAGGGCCGAGGAAGCTTCCACAGGCCCCGCCGGCAGGCCCCAGGCCCCTGCTGTGGAAGGGTGCCCCACCCTGGGCTCGGGCAGAGTCTGTCGGCTCCCGGCTGACTACTAAAACTTGACCAAAGCTTTGGGCCCTTTATGCAACCTGGTTTTGTACTGTTTCTCAGAGGTGCCTTCTCTTTTCCAATTCTTACCCAAATAATAGTCTTTGATGTCTTCCTGGCCCTTCCTTGTCCGTCCAAAGAGCCAGCGTCGTGTGCGTCTTCCACTAGGCTCACGTGACCCCAGAGGGGTTTATTTGGATACCATGTGTCTGTTTCCTGCCCTGGCCGGCATTCGCTCCGTCAAGGAGAGGAGACCACTCTGCCCGCCCCCCGCCCCCAACAAGGAAAGCTTTGTCCCGAGCTCTTTAATCATTGCCTAACCCCCAGCTCCCCTCTGCCCTTTCATACCAGTAGAAATCACTGTCCGTGTTTTCCCTGTTGCTTTAGCCCTGTGTCATCGCCCCCTGTTAGTCCCTTTGCAGATTCCCATTCCTGTCCGGCAGGCTCTTAACTCTGGCCCCAGCTTTCATTGTGGCTGTGAGCAACATCCCAGGGTTCTAACTCCACCCACACCCGATCTGGCCGGCTAGAGGGATTCCACGCCTGTGTGATGCGGCCTCCCCTAGAGACATTCAGGTTATTGGAGAACTAATCTCATCTCAAGGGGCCAGACACCAAGTCCCCAAGCCTACAGACCTCTTTTCCGCCAGACCCTGAAACTTGGCCCAGTGCCAACGGGATGACAAGCCCCAGGGCGTTCCTGATGAATATGGATTGCAGATGATGTACAGTTTTTATTCCCCTCTGGCTTTGGAGGAATGAAATGATTTGCACATTGAAAACCTGTTAACCGTAGCCTCTGGACACTGAAACTGGAAGGAGAATAAAAGATGCTTGTTGTTTTTAAACTGCACCAGGTCGCCCAGATCTCTTGGCTTTCTTCCAACCAGACGGTAGCAGGGGGAATGGTTGGGGCACGTGGCTCTTTTCCATCCTTCACCCTCAAGTTAGCAAAGTCGCTGATTCAGCTCACTTAGTGTAGGTATAATTTAAGCCAGACTGGTAAAAAAAGAACGAGGATTTTATTTCCCTCCAGCCTAGTGCCCTGCTGGGAGGGTGAGCTAGTAAAAAGTAACTGTGGACTAATCACATTTTCTTCTTTATTTACAAGTCTATGTTAATTATAATCCTATAATCATAAGGTTGTAAGCCTCTAATTAACCCGGAAACCAAGGCGGGGTTGGTGGAGGGAGAGTTCAATAATTAGTTAGGTACATGTTTCTAAGCCATCATATATTTGATGCCATTTGTACCAAGAAATTGTACAGGATAATAGCTGAAATAGTCAAAACACCAGGTGGAAAGTCAAAGGTGGCTCCCTTGAACTCCTTACTTGGTGATGTCAGGACGGGGTTCTCAGAGGACACGGTCTCCTCGGACGCCAGCTAGTCGGTGGGCGAGTGGCAGCCCCTGGGGCACATCTTGCCCCGAGGAGTGACTGCCCTTCCAGCCTCCCTGCCTGCCCCACATGTCCGTCCCTCCTTCCCGGGGCCCCGGGTTCCCTCGCACCCCTGGACCTTTGCATCTGCTGCCTCCCCCACCCCCAGTCAGCTCCTCCTCTCCCTTCAAGACGTAGCCTGAAGATTGACCTCTTTGGGGAAGCCTTTCTGCCAGTCCTCGGGGCTGAGTTAGGTGCCCTCATTCTGTACTCCCACAGCAGTTTTGAGTCTCTCTCAGGACTCAGGCTGCACTTGGATAACCCACCAAGCTGAGCATCTTGAAACCAGGAACTCTGCCTTCCTCTCTTCACGTCCCCGGGCCCTGGCCAGGGACCTGGCCCACACCAGCCGCTCCACAATCTGCCTCCTCAGCGGTTTGAGCTTTGTGAGTCAGCCATCCTCAAGTGGAAAAAGGAAATCAGCAACGAGTTATTCGGGTGTGGCATTCAATTTAATTTCACACATTTAGTGAGGGCTCACTGTTGTGCCAAGCGTCCGTGCTGGTTATTCAGAGATGAAGAAGACCGTGCCCGGCCTCGGCACTCAGTCCGGCCGAGTAAATGCCATATAGCCAGGTAACTAAAAAGCAGTGCCATCGAAAGCTCTGAAGGAACAAAAGAGGGAGTGATTGCTTCTGCCTGCCCTTGGACTTGGGGTACCGGGGAAGAGTCATTTCAGCTGGGCCTTATAAGACTCCGAGAACATCCTTCTTCTGCTCAAGAATGGCTGACACCCACGGTTCGATGGCCTGAGCAGGCAGCTTCAGGGAGTGTGTGCCGGGTTCCACACCAAGCCCCGATGGAGAAGACCTGACCGAGTGAGCGGGACCAGGACCGGCTTAGGACCCTGGCTCTGCCACATAGCCTAGCTGTCTGTCTTCAGGTCCTACCCCTTCCCTTCCTCCACCTCAGCTCCGGCCTCGGCCTTCGTCGTCCTTAGTAGTTGCTAGATCAGAGCTGCCCAGCTGCCATCCCAAGCCAGAAATTGTATTGCTTCTTAGATTAGGTCCTTGGGAATCTGATTCCAAGGGAAAAAATGAGATTATTCAGCAATAGGCAACACCCAGGCTACTAGGACTCTGCCAAGCCGTCTTGTAGGAGAGTCTCAGTGGGCTGAAGGAAGTTGGCTCAGAGCCAGGGCTCAGCCCAGTGCTGGGTGACTTAGGGTCATGTAGATGTCTTTCCACCCTAAGAAAATGCACAAACTTGGCCCTGGCCCTGCAGCATTGCAGCCTCTTGAAAAATACTCTGTCCCATGTCTGCACAAGAGGGAACAACGGCCTCTTGCCGGAGCCCAAAATGATTACAGTCCCGTAGCTGGACTGAGAAACATGCTAGAATTTGGGAAGATCAGCTCTCCTCTTGCCTTCTTGGTGATGGTGAGAATTTTTCTCCTACCTGGGCCTTTAGGTTTCCGTTCAAAGCAGGTAATGGAGGGGGCCTTTCTGCGAATCTGTCTCCCGTTAGAAACTTTCACTTAATCAGACATTTTTCCTGGCAGCACCTTACATCTCGAGAACTCAAAGCCCACAACCACCAAGTAAGTATCCGTTTCTCCTTTGCCCAGGTTGGGGGTGGCAGGGGAACAGAGACACAGAGAAAGCAAGGGAAGGTGAGGCCAAGGAGAGAACGTGCTGTGTGTCCCTCTCCTCCAGAAGCCCCTGGGTGCCAACACCCGCCCCTCTCTCACTCGCCCCAGCTTCCTCGGGGCCAGGGCTCCCTGATCACGCTGCCCTTTCTCTTTGTGATTGAAGGCAAAGGAAGCGGCCAGAATCTGGGAGCATCCGGAAGACATTTCGGAGTGACAACCATGGGCTGAGCAGTTCCCTGACTGACTCGGCCTCCCCAGGGGTGGGGGCTAGCTGCCGCCCATCTTCCCAGCCCATCATGAGCCAGAGTCTCCCCAAGGAAGGGCCAGATAAGTGTTCCATCAGTGGGCATGGGAGCCTCAACTCCATCAGCCGCCACTCATCCCTGAAGAATCGGCTGGACAGCCCACAGATCCGGAAGACGGTGACAGCAGGAAGGTCAAAGAGCTTCAATAACCATCGGCCCGTGGACCCTGAGGTCATTGCACAGGTAAGGGGGGGCTTCTGGACACCCGGCGAGCACGTCTACATTTGTCAGTACTGTGCAGCACAGCCCGCGTTAATTACAGTGGGCCTGGAAACCGCCCAAGTTTGTACATCACATACCGAGTTCAGGGGCTGCTGGACATCTGGACCCGAGAAGGCAGCTTTCTAAGCAATTCTCCAATCCCACTGTCCCCAAGAAGAATTCGGAGACAGAATAAAAGAATTCAGACTTCTTGCTCGTGTACAGGCTATTTGCAAGAAGGGGCTTGTACTTTTTAAAGCCAATAGTTAGTCTTCTGATAGAGTCCATTCTGCCCAAGTTTCGGGTTTTGAGAGCCTGGTAGGCTTTCTTGAAGCTGTCCGAGTGTTGAGGCTCAGATGTAGTCCTGGCCATTTTTTCTGTCACCGTGCCCATCCCCCTCTCCCGTTCCCTGAGGCTAATCTCTGGTCCCTAATGGGAGGTGAGTGATCCATCAATAATCTGCTTCTGGTTTCATGGCCCCAAAATACTCTGCCGCAGGGGGCACAGGCACCAGACGGGTTTCCAGCCCATGTCTCCAGATGCAGTTGGGCATGAGCTCCCTGGTTATGGGGCCTTCCTTCCGTGTATGCACCACACTGACAAGTCTCTGTTTTCCGTGAACTGTTAGCGATCCAGCCCCACCTCTAAAAATCCGACTTCCGGGGCCACTCCAGGCAGTTCACTCAGACGCCTCTCCCAACTCTATAATTTTCGTTAGACCAGGTAGGAGCTAAGGGCTCCCTGTTGCCCTCTTATGTTTCAACTGAGTTGAGATTCTCCTCGCCCCATCTTCCAGGGGGCAATAGAGGCTGCGTGTGGTCTCTATTGGCTTAATTGTGATGCTCTGCTTAGGGAAGGTGTACCTGGCAAGCACGGTATTAAGCTACGGGCCTGAGATGTCTTGCTTCGCTCGCCGTCTACTTCTGTGCCTCTTCTGAAGCTCTTGGCTGCAATCTGCCTTGAACCGTGGGACTCCTCCCAGCTCCCTCCTGAGCCCGGAGGGATACATTCCTGGTGCAGACTAGCTACAGAGCAGGACTGAGGAGGGAGATGATGGAGTTCTTCCTGAGCATTTTTAAGGTGTGAGAACATCATAGGGATGAGTGAAAATCACCGTCAACAGAAAGCATAGATCACCCTGTAAGGGCCAAGAAGCTAGAACCAGGGCCTTTGCTTGGAACATGTAGTCTTTCCACGTGCGCCTGATTCCAAGGGAGGAGGCCTGTGGTGGTTTGGGGGTGCCAGACACAAGTGTGTGGAGAGGTGGGGAGGGAGCTGAGAGGTCTCCCTGAGGGGCAGCTGGCTGTGGACAAAGGGTCTTTGGTTCTGCTATTTCCTGAGAGCTGGGTTGTTCCACTGTGACTCGCAGGAGGTGATTCACCTGTGTGGCTGGCTCCCCCTCCTGGTCGCTCTTCGGTCCCTCTCATGGTGACGGGTGGAGGGAAATGGCTTCCTCAAATTGGGCACTCTGGTGGGGTGGGGTGGGGTGGGGGTGGGGTGGGGTGGGGGAGGTGTCCTGATGAATCTCAGGGCCAGGGTTCTGGAGCCTTTCCTCAGCCCTTGGCCCTTCTCGACCTTTGGTTTTGAAGTCCAGGAAAACAAAGATCATACTTCATCTCTACCACTTAGTAAGAAATCGTTTATTATGTACAATTTCAAGCATACACAAAAGTAGAGAGAATTGGATAATAAATCTCACGTACTCATGACCAAACTCCTGGCCATTCTTAATTCAGCGACCTTTCCCCTCCGCACTGGATTATATGTCATTTCACCCAGAAATACTTCAGTGCCTACCTCTAAAACCTGAGGACTCTATTTAAAATAACATCTCAGCCACTCTTTCCTAAAGGAGAAAAAAAAAAAAAATCTCCTGAAAATGAGATTTTTTTTTTCCCCTTCCCCGCATTCTGAACATTCATATGTTGAAGGATTTGGGCCAAGTAAAATAATCTGGACATCTCCCTGCAGTTGGTTTCTTCGTGATTTGGCCTGTGCTGTTGAAATAGGATCCTTGGGGACTTCTCCCTACATCTGCCTCACCTCCTCCTTTTTCCCGTTTTGCAGGATATTGAGGCAACTATGAACTCTGCCCTGAACGAGCTGCGCGAGCTAGAGCGGCAGAGCAGCGTCAAGCACACCCCTGATGTGGTTCTGGACACCTTGGAGCCCCTCAAAACCTCCCCGGCGGTGGCCCCCACATCGGAGCCCTCCAGCCCCCTGCATGCCCAGCTCCTCAAGGACCCTGAGCCTGCCTTCCAACGCAGTGCCAGCGCTGCTGGGGACATGGCCTGCGCCTTCCGGCCCGTCAAGTCCGTCAAGATGGCTGCCCCGGTCAAGCCGCCGGCCACACGACCCAAGCCCGCTGTCTTCCCCAAGGCAAATGCCACTAGCCCTGGCGTCAACTCACCAACTTCCCCACAGTCCACTGACAAGTCTTGTACTGTCTGAGGGATGTAATTTAATCGTTCTAGACAAGGGGACTGGAGGGACTGACTGTTACTACAAATCTTCCTATTTAACTAGCTTGGGGACTTCAGCTGAAAATTAGATTCTAAGTTGTTCTTGCCGGAATTAGCCTTCCCATCACCCAAAACCTTGAGAACGAAGCCCTCGTTATCACCCTGCTCTGCCCTTCCCGCTGCCCTCCGCTCCTCCCCGTCGTCGTAATCCAGCCCGCTGCAGTACATACTGTTCTTAGGTCAGCCAGAGATAGATTTTTCCATTATCAGGTCACTGTGAAATCTGGCACGGCGAGTCATGGGGACACGGGTTCACGTCTCCGTCCCCTCGGACACAGGGGATGCCTGACCAGATGGTTGGCTACTGACAGCCAGCTCTCAGTGGCATCTTGTTTTGGGTACTGACTATAGAGAACCATATATAGTCCATTCTTCGTTTTACACACGCACACACACGCACACGCACGCACACAGGTTTTTTCTAGTCTCTGGCATGTGTAGCCTCTCCTGGTCCCAGACCAGTCTCTTTGTAAGTCAATGTGGCAGTTCACGCAAGAGCCACCAGGGGCCTCTGTTTCCATTACAAATCTTGTTCTGTCTGGGCCAGAGAACTAGCCTTTGAAATCTCTCCATCATAAAAAACTGAGCAGGATGGAACTCAATCCTGTAATCTGTTTGGGGTTGGGGGCTTTCTCTGTGTCTTCTCTCTATTGGTGTGAATTGGTCATTGGTGTTTGCTTTTGCTCTCCTCCATCCTCTAGGAATACAACCCAGTCTTTTTATAAAACTTCTAAAGTTTTTCTGAATGTATAGACATTTCTCGGGTTCCTGTCTTTGTCTCTGATGGACCATTTTCCATTTAAGACATTTTCCTATATAAGACAGTTTTATTGCTGGTTCCTTTTAGGATAAAGAGTCTTAAGAGAGTTTTATTGTGTTTATGGCAGGTTTGGAAAAGGTGAGAAATGGGTCCTTCTTCCTCCCACTTTTTTGGGGCACTTAAGACAATATTCATTATCCTGTTCAAAAATTAAATTCAGCTTTGCTAACCCCCAAAGTGTTCCCAAATGAAAATATAACCTAAGTTCACCTCTCTAGTTTGGCTTATTCTCTATAAGATCTCTCTTCAGGGACCAACAGGGGCTTGGAGAGCCCTAGTTAGATTAAAGAGAGATATTACTCCTTAAAACCTGCTTTCTTTTATCCAAATAAGGACAACTAAGAGAGCTTTGGCCCTACGGGCTCTAAAGTCTTCCCGAGGCCGGAATCTAACAAAAAATTGGATGCTGAATATTTAGGCCTTCTGTTGGCCTTTTTTTCTGGTTCTCCTCCCCAAAAAGCGGAAATGATGCCCTTGCCTACTTTAATCCGGTCTCTAAACCTGGTGCCCCTGGTCCCGGCTTCCCTGGCTTCATGCTGTTGTGGCAATAGCAGGGCTGGGGACAGTCACACTCCCGTTTCGTGAGTCTCAGACAGCTACGTGAGTTGAAGCTGAAGCTCATTCCTCTTCTCTGTTTCCCGGTTTGAAAGCTATGCTTTTAGCCTTATTTTCTGTAGGTCAAGAGAGGCGGTGGGTTGCCATTCAGATAGGAAAATCTGAGTTTCCTTATGTTTAGCCTAGAAGATTCCTTTTGGACCAACATTCTGAAGTTGGCAGTTGGTGCTATGGAAAGTGGTAGGATTTTCCTCATTCTGGGTGAAGGGAGGAGGAGCTTTGTGGGAAATCGCTAATTTTTAGAAGGCTAACCTGCAACACCAGGAAAACTATCCCAAGAGCTAGAGAGGAGAAAGTGAGTCAGCCTGTGAGAAGCGACCCACAGGCCTCTGGATTCTTGGCTTTTGTTTCTCTGTCCACTGGCCTGTCCTTGTCTCTCACGTGGACTTGCACAGGTCCTGAGCCAACAGGGGCTTTCGGAACCAAGGATCTGTTTCCTTGATGAAAATGGAACCCCTGCCCTTCACTTTACATTCTTTTTGATCCAACTGATCAAAATTGGTACCCATACCTGCCCTTTCCCCCTCCTTCCAGCACACTCCTCTCTGAGAAAGTCAAAGCAAAGCTTTCTGAATGACAAAGCTTTGGGCCTATTCTGTTGTTCCTGCCTTATTTCTCTTGCAGCCCTTGTACATGACTTGTGTCCACCATCCCCTTGGTCAGTGTCCATCTGCTGATTCGCATCACGAACTGGACAGTGTGTGAGTGGCCACCTACTCCCCCCCCCAGCTCTGGGAGCCAAGTTGTCTTCCCCTCTCTGGTGCTCCTGACACTTGTGAGACAGACCTGTCGAGAGGACTAGGAACCCACAGAAGGAGCCTCCTCGGCAGAGCTCCTGCAGTCAACTGGAATTCAGGTTGCACACTGTGATTTTTACACCGAAAAGCCAAAAGGAGCTGGCCATCCGGGGCCTAGGGAGACCAGTCTTCCTCAGATCTGCTCGCCTAAACCAGCATGATGCTTCAGAGAGCCCTGCTCTGCCCCTTGAGGCATGGATCCTTCTCTTGGTGTGGACTCATGGGTCAGTCTTTGGGGGAACAGAGGTGGGGTGGGGCTCCCAGCATCCCAATTTGGAAAAGAGAGGAGTTTGCAGCCAGCAGAGCCTGTAAACTGGAAACACTGGTCTCAGCCAACCTCCTCAGGGCGCCCTGGTTTCTCCCCAAGGAGAGGAGAGGACACCAGCAACAGGATGAACAGACCATCGGAAGGGCTGGTGTGTGTGTACTCCACGTGCAGAAGAGAAGTTTAGATCTTCCAGGGAATTGCAATGTTGTGGCGTCTGACTTGTATGTCACGTTTGTGTAAAATGGTATATTCTTTAAAATAGTGTTGATAACTGGAATATTGTATGTATGCTTGGAGATGCTTTGTGTGAACCTAAGACTGTCACTCAACAGATGTTGGATTGGGGAAAATCCAAAGCACAACTTCAAAATAAAATACGTTTTTAGGTTTCGATGCTGCAGTTCATATCCCTTTTCCACTCCCTGAAATCTCCAGCCCAGGAGTCCAGCGCCCAGGAGGAAATGTGATTCGTCTGTGCCGATAGAACCCTGCCTGGCAACAGGAGAAATGTGACCTCAGAAGCCAACCACCTTCTCCCTCCCAGCAAGGCGCAGCAGAGGCGCATCTGGAATGTGGATTCCCCCTCCCCCGCCAGCATTATGTGTGAAACCTAAGAGGTTTTGTAGAAAGTCTTCTAGCTCCCCATTGGGCAGTCTGTTGCCGTGAGAACCATTTCCTTCACAGAATGCACCCACCCTGTTTTCAGCGAGGACCATTCTCCTTTCTATCGCTGGTCAGATTTCCCCACTTGGAGGAGTGGGGCCTGTCAGGTAGCTCGCAGGTTTTGCCAGCCACAACCAAGGGTGACTGAAGGTTGTATTTCTTGCCCAAGCCAAGCCCTGAGTCATTCTGCCTATGGATGCCCCCTGCCTCTGGGAAAAGAGCTGACCCCTAGGCTTGTGCTGTTGGTGTTGAGCCCAGGGGTGGGGCACACAAGAGTTGCTTTCTCGCCTTTAGATTTTGATTCTAGCAGATCATAAGCTCAAGGGTGAAGTTAATTAAAGGTAGCAACTGATAATGCATCCAAGGGCTTACGCTTATTTTTACTGGGTTTATTCCAGAAGCCCCCGGGGAGGGATCAGATCTCTCATATCCAAGGGGATGCCCAGTGTTCAATGGTAATATGAGGAATCCTACCCTGAGCCCTCGACCAGACACCATACTCTAAAGTCCATCACTTCCATCTGGCTCACGCCCTTCCAACCTGTCATCTCTTCCCCCTCCTTCATTTTAATAGTAGAGCTCCATCTTGAGCTTTTCTTGCTGGTCCCTTGGTCCTGGAGAAGTCAAAGACGAGGCTGTCCTGCCACTCTGTGCTATGGGTGAGCTCTCCACTCCTGAGTGTAGGTGGTGACCTGTGAGATGGAGCTGTTTTTTTTTTTGTTGTTGTTGTTGTTTTTAAGATTTTATTTATTTTAGAGAGAATGAGAAAGAGCATGAGAGGGGAGAGGGTCAGAGGGTGAAGCGGACTCACTGCTGAGCAGGGAGCACGATGCCGGACTTGATCCTGGGACTCCAGGAGCATGACCTGAGCTGAAGGCAGTCGCTTAACCGACTGAGCCACCCAGGCACCCAAGATGGAGCTGGTTTATAAGCTGTGGGCAGAGGACCAAGGAGCCTTTTCAGGGAGCCCAAAGGCAAAGGTGGGCTATTGTGGAATATCCTCTAATTAATTTTTATATATTCAGATGGGAGCTTGATGGAAGCTAGTGACAATGAACACAGTTGAAAACAGGCCCATTCCACCCAGATAAACCCAAAAAGGAGACCAGGTGGATATGAACTTAGGAAATGGCCTTAGTAAGTATCTACTCTAAACGTTTATCTCAACAGGTACATGAAACTTCTTTTTATTCTGGAGTTAGCTATCTTCACATATTGCACGTGCCAAAGACTCATTCCTCAGTCAGTCAACAAACTAAGCCTCCCTGTGTGCCAAGCACTGTTATAAAATATCAAGCAGGAGAAACAGGTAATGGCGCTTTCTTTCTGGTGTGAGGGAGAACAGGTAAATAAGCCAAGCAGGACTCTGAAAATGAAACAATGTAATGGGTCGTTAGTGTCTGGGGAAGGAATAGTACAGTCAAGAAATTCCATGCAGCCTGGGAAAGCTGAAATGACTACTAGACGTCCAAATAGAAATATCAAATAGACTCTTGAGTATATGATATGGGGTTTTAGGGGCGGATCACACCTGCACAGAATTTCAGGATCTATTTTATTATGGAGATACTCAAATTACTAGATTCCCAGGAAGAATGTGTAAATGGAAACAAAGAAGGTCCCAGTAATTAGACATCCAGTAGAGAGGAAGGCGCCGGCAAAGACAGAGGGAGCAGGGGACAGGTAGGTGCTGGGAGAGCATGGTGTCAGGACAGATTTCAAGGAGGAGGGAGGCTCGGCTGTCAGATGCCAGTGGGTAAGATGAGGCCAGCTAGAGAGGCAGTCATTCTTCGGTGACGTGGAGCTCTTTCAGTAGATGGGAAATGGGTCAGATTGGAGTGGGCTGGGCGGCCTCTGGGGAGGGAAGGGGAGGTCAGGGAGTCTCGGCAGCTCATGCAAAGGCACGGTCTTGAATGGGGAGCTTCAAGAGGGACCGAGGGACCAGGTTTTTGTCTTTACAATGGGCTCTTTGAGGCATGTTTGCTCCAGAGCAGGAGCCAGTGGGAGGGGAAGAAGGAATGCGCAGGAGAGGTTGAATCACAGAGCACAGATGGAGGGGCTGGTCATGGCCACGGGAAGAGGCCCTTCCGTCTCACTAGAGGGAAAGCACGTGCGATGCAAGGCGGGCAGTGGATGTGGGGGTGAGGAGATGATGGGGTTCCCTTTCAGTTGCTTCTTGTATGTCAGTGAAGTTTAGGGCAAAGGCTGTAGCTGAGGATAGGAGGGAGTGGTGAGCAGGAGGCTTGGAGAGTCAAGAGAATGAGGGAAGTGCTTCTCCCACACCAAGAAGGACAAGCACTTGGTGGCACAGGGCTCAATTCCCCTCAGCGGCTTGGTGCTGCTCCCATGGCCCCTTTCCCCACTCCCTGGGGGAGCGGTGCCAGGTCTGGCTGCCGAGAGCGTCCCTCCTTCCTCACCCCGCGCTCCTGGCTAGAGCTGACTGATGAAGGTGGCAGGAAGCAGGGCTCTGATACCCGGTCACTCAGCCCCTCATCCATGTGGGAGCGTGGCGAGTACACCCTGCCCACCTCTCCCACATACCTGCCTGCTCTCACCCTTCTTCCCTTTGAGGTGCCAGACAGGTGAGGCAGCTACGACAAACAGGTTCAAGCCACGTAGGGGCAGAAAAAGCAACAAGTATTTATTCAGGGCCCACCAGGTAGCAGGGACGAAATCTCACTTTGCTCTTACACCGACTGTCTGAGAAAGGTTGGGCGACTAGGTCATGCAGAGCAAGGGGAAGAGTGAGGACTCCAACCTCTGATGGTAAAGCCCCTGCCCTTCCCACTACACCCGCGGCCTCCCTTTGTAGAAGGTGGACGTGTGCTTTCTCCCTGAGAGCGGCCATCAGAGACCCGCCTCTTCCCACCTCTGGCCCTTGTCCTACCTTTGGATTGCCACTTCTATTTCTAGGACTCCTCAGAGCCACTCAGGAAACTGCTGTGGCCTCTTACAGACTTCCTCTTCCCCTCAGGAGCCCGCCAGGCTCCCGTGCCTTCCCCACAGTGAAACAAGGGCCATGCTGCCCAGCTGGGACCAGAGTTTGTCCACACAGAGGACGTGACCTCACGGAGGATGCCCAGCGAAACTTGATCAGTCACCACACAGGGCTTCAGCCCACCTCTCCTCCCCCTTCTCTAGCCTTACCTCAGGTGGTGCCCTGTCCTCACACCTCTGTGCCTCTGCACCTGTTCCCCCTGCCTGCAATGCCTCACCTCCGACCCCCAATTCTCCGCCTCACTCCCCTGCCTCCGAAGCTTGGTTGAGCATGCTTTCTCCTGGCAAGCCCTTCTGGAGACCACCCCGTCTCTGCTACCCCCCACTTTGTGCCAGGTTCACATCACCACCAGCTGAAGTATGTACCCCAGAGCTTTCACCACGCGGGCTGAACCCTGGCTCTGGGGGAGAAGCCTAGGTCTTACCCTCGTGTCCTCAGCCCCCAGTGCCTGCTTCCCAGCAGCTGCTAGACACACGTTCACTGTTTGAGGGTACCTAAGACCCTGGGAAAGACAGACTGGGCTTGTTGGAGAGAGAAAAGTAGGAGTGCTGGTAAGGACGGAGAGTTCATCAGGGAAAAATGAGGAGACTCTTAGGGATAGGCTGGGTTCTGTTGCAAACCTCTGGCTTAAAACAACAAAGGTCGGTTTCTCATCAAAGGTACATGTCCCTTGTGGGCCAGCAGGGGGCTCTGCTGATGACAGTCACGAGGGGACCCAGACGGAGCAGTCACCAAGTCTAATAGAATCACAGGGTCAGAGGGCAGGCGCCCCGGGGTGAGGTCTTGCCACAGCAACGAAGGGCTTTGGTTGGCCCCGCCTCAGCAGAGGGTGCCAAGGAAGTGCAATTCTCCCAGTGCCGGGCCGGTGGAAAGCTGGGAATCCTGGATGGAGAGCCAAGGGTCCCGGAAGGTTCTTCCTGCTCCTGCTGTGACAGGCAGCAGGGCAGCGCCTGGGGCCGGCCCCGCAGCAATGCCTCGGGCTGCCGGTTATCAGCAGGTGTATCTGCCTGAGCACCCAGTTCTCAGCCGGGCTCCCGCTCTGGTGTCACTGTGCTAGGGGTGGGGCTACCAGAGGAAACCACCAGGTGTTGCCATGGGAAAGTCCCTCCAACATTCTCTAGAAACATGGGATTTCCTGGTTTTAACCATTTCTTATCCAACCGCCATCTCGCAGTTGACCAGAACAGTGCAGACCTCTCCAGTCTCCTGGGACTTTGGGTGTCCTGACTGGGAAGGTGGCACACCTGGGTTCCAGCCCCAGCAGTCTCTGAAGGTCACCAGCAAATTTCTGAAGGTGTGTGGGCCTCAGTGCCTTCGAAGTCTGTAAAGCGCTTTCTTTCCAGTTTCCCTAGCATTTCCATACCTATTTTTCCAAGTCATCGACACAACCAACGGAGTAAACGTTACTAACCTGGGATGAAAAAACCGGGAAGGGATGTGGGCTGTGCTCAAGGTCACCCTGGAAGACATAACCGGGGTTCCAGTGTTTGCTTGTGGGCCTCTGCAGGCTCACTGGGAAGATGAGTCAGACCCAACTCCTGGAGCGGCTAGGCCTGGGTCCTGGACCTCCCTGGGGCTCCGGCGTGTGGGAACTCCGTCTTCCCAGGCGGCGCTCCACCTGGTTAACTTGCCCAACCTGCTCGGTTAACTGTGGGCCAAGTCCTGGACTTCCCTGCTCCGGTGGACTGCAGATGCCCAAAGGGCACCCGTTGGCCGCCACCGCCGCCCAGCGTCGGGTCCGGCCTCTCTGTGGCTCGGACTCTGGGCCCGTCACCGCCACTTGGGAACTCAGAGCATCCTTTCTCCTTCCTGCCGGTGGCGGCTGCCGCCCCGCCGCCTCTGTCCCTTTAAGAGAGAGAACGAACACAATCAGGAAGTGTGAGAGCGCGGAGCCGGCTCCCAGCGCAGCAGTGTCCGTCCCGGGGCGGGGGGCGGGCGGCAGGGGGAGCCGAGGAGGAAACCCTCCGCTGCAGCCCTCCCAGCTCCAGGGGTGCCACGGACCCCTCCGGCCGGCCCAGCCTTGGGGTCCCTGGGGCCGCGGCCACCCGGATGCTGTGCGCCCGGCCCATGGATGACAGCGAGCCCTGAAAGCTCGGCGGATGCCACGCGCCCCCACCAGCCTGCCAGGCCCACAGCCGAGATGGGGTGAGTGTGCCGAGTGGGCGGGGCGGGGGGGAGGTGCTGGGACCGGGCGGCCGGCGCGGGGCGGCTGCAGGGCCGCTCTCCGCGGGGTGCCGGGCTGCGGGCGCCGAGCCGGAGCTCTCGCGGCCCCGTGGCGCCTCCCCCTGCCGCTTCTGGGATTCCCGGCAGTTTCCCGCGCGCCGTCGGCGGCGGTCACCCCTGCAGAGGGCTGCTGGAGGCCGGAGAGAGGCGGGGACGGTCATGCAGGAGGAGAGTGGCCACCCGCCCGCCACGCTCCCTTGCTGGGCTCGGCTTCCTAGCGCCGGCCGCCACGTTCAGCTTCTGCCTGCGTCCTTTCCTCCTGCCCGGCTCCGGGGGCCTGCCCTCACCCCACCTGCGGTCCTTCTCCCCGGCGCCAGGCCCGGGCGGTGGGGAGGAAAGTCTCTTCCCGGAGCGGCTGGGGAAATGGAAAGCCCCGGCGCGGTGGGGGAGGGTGACAGGCAGGAAGGGGTTAAAGGGCTGGGGCCGGTGGCCTCTGACGGAGGCTGAGAAGCACACTGCACCATCAAACAGCACCGAGGGGTGCCTCTCCTCCGCCCTCCTCTTTCCGGTGTAGCTCAGCTCCTGGACTTGCCGCAGACAGAAAGCACAACAGACTCTCGCCCGGGAGCGTCTCTGCCTGATCCGCGGCTGCTCGGAGCGCGGGTAAGTGCCTTTGGCCGCCGGAGAGCCCCCGGGAGGAGGAGGAGGAGTGGCGGCGGTGGGTGGGGCAGCGGGTGCCCTGGCTCCGCCGCCCACCCTCCTTCAGCCCACCGCCCCCGAAGGACAGCAGCCTTCCCCGCACCCGGCGCTGAGCTGGGGGCCGCAGAGCTCGCACAGCCTACCGGATGCGCTCGCCAGCCGCTGGTGGGCCCAGCCGTGGCAGGACCAGGAGCAAACCCAGGACGTGCCGTCCTGCCGGGGCTCTGCCTTTTGCACAACACTGTGCATTCCCTCGGTCTGCAGCTGTGCCCTGCCCCCAGCCCCAGGGCCCGTGAGGAGGAGCGGCCCTGGGGAGGATTGTGAAGGTGGTGAAATCTGCTGTCCACCCGCTCCCAGACTGGACCCCTTCCTTGGCCTTGGTTTCAGTGTGCTCTGCCAGGCTTCACATCCCCAGGCCTGCTGGCATCATGATTCTTCCTCGGCCTCTGGGGGGAGGGGATGGGGGATGTATCTGATCAACTCATTCAAACTGAGCTATTATTACACTATCTTCAGGGAGTCTCTCTGTATCGCAGTTGCTTCTGGAAAATGCAAACACGAATACATTTTCTGAAACTAGGACTTGGCTACGAAGTCTCTTCAAGTGGTCGCTGGGTCAAGGAATTGACATTCTCAAGATTTGCATTTTAAAAAAGATTACAGAGAGAAGGTGCTTGAAAGCCAAGGAGCTGTAGGATTTCAGGTGTGGGGACCCTAGGGTTGAGAACCTATCAGATGTTAGAAGGTGAAGAAGCCCTGCCTAGTCCAGCCTTATTAGAGCGTATGTAAGAGGTGGTGGCCCTTCTCAAGCTCCTTCTCCCAGTCATCCCATTAAGACCAGCCCTGACCCTGTTTTTCAGAGAGGATTTGAGTTTAATTTCTGGGGCCACACTCTCTGGGGCCAATTGCTTTAGAGGAACTGGCCTTTGGAGAGAACAGATGGAGACAAAGATGGGGAATGGAGTTGTAGAGGGTTTCAGATTCTCCCCAGGGCTCCTGAGCCCTTGGATTTGATGGTGTCCTGCCCCCCCACCCACAGGCACTCACGGGTGCGCGTGCGCGCGCACACACACACACACACACACACACTCGCGCACGCACACACACTCGCACACTCCCTGCTGCAAGCGTGTGCGTTCCTCTCCAGAGCAACGCCGACCTGGCCACATGGCCACCCAGCAGCTGTTCACTCACACCAGCAGGAAGTGGTGGGCCCAGGCGAGTGGGTGGGGAAGGGCTCCAGGCCCATGTTGCAATCCTGGAGATTTGTGGTGGTGTGGCTGACGCTGCCTGACCTGGGGCCCTTCCTTCAAGCACTATTTCTGCTTCCTGGGACAATCCCAGGCCTGGATGCCAAAAACCCAGAATTCTCAGTGCCTGGGAGCGGTAACAGAGAAAAAGGTCTGTCTCTGCAGAATGGCCTCTGGGGAGGGGGTTGGAGAAGACTGGGAGTGAGGACAGGTAGAGCGCCCTGTGGCGGGACAGGCGCGGGCTGTAGGCTGAGGGCCCCAGTGGTGGCACTTCTTTTTGGAGAAGTTTCCTGACCTTTCTGTGCTTCACACTTCCTCCGTCCCCTCACCTCTGGAATGGCCACACTGGAACCCTTTGTGGGATGGTCTTGGGCGCAGCTCCCTGTCAGGCCACCCGTGTCCACCCCAGGTCAGGAATGGAATCCTAGACCCCAGTATGCCCTTTTTCTAGGCCAGAAGTGGCCAGCCAGCCAGGGGCAGGAGATGCAGAGCACCGTCAATTACCTATGGCACACGGACGACCTGCTGGGGCAGGGGGCCACCGCCAGTGTGTACAAGGCCCGAAACAAGGTAGGACACAGCCCTGGCCAGGCCCCCTCAGGCCCGGGGAAGTTCTTGGCCCTGTCAGCCCCTGCCGAGGCAGACGCCTAGCACACTCTGGAGCCGGGGGATGCTATGGCTTTGGGAAGAAGTGTGGGGAGCTGTGAGGGCTCCTTGGGATGATGCTTCTGTCAGGCACACTTTGGGTCTGGAGAGAGAGCAAGACCCAAAGCTGGCATCCCAGGGAGACGGCAGCAAATCTAGAATAGCGGAGTTGGGAAGTGGGACTTGTCTGGATTTACCCTGCCTTTGTCACAGCTCTGTACCGAATATGTGAGAACTACCGCACAGTCTTGTGTCAAGAGCTGGAGCCAGAGCAGGTTCCAGACCCAGCTTGGCTGCTAGCACCAGGGAGTGGCAGGTGCCTGTGTGGTTGTTGTCAACAGAAATGGAATAGCAATGACAAACCATCCGCTGCATCTGTGCAGTCAGGTGCACCAAGCCCTCGTTCCCCTCCCAGCGCTGGACCAGGCCATGTTCCCTCTGAGGAGGGGAAGGAGCCGAGGGTGGGAGCCTCCAGCCCCTACCAGGCCATTTGGCTCATATCTGGTGTCGGGCAGGTGGGAGAAGCTACATGGAGGCCTGGGGGAGTAGCTGTGCTCCCCAGGGCAGGAGTGGGACTTCTGTTTGCCCCCATGGCAGAAATCCGGGGAGCTGGTTGCTGTGAAGGTCTTCAACACGGCTAGCTACCTGCGACCCCTCGAGGTGCAGGTGAGGGAGTTTGAGGTCCTGCGAAAGCTGAACCACCAGAACATCGTCAAGCTCTTTGCGGTGGAGGAGACGGTGGGTCCAGTGCTTGGTCAGAGGGAGGGGGTCTTGTCCTTGACCCTCACAGGCTGGGAAGAGTCAGGTCACGTAATAATGGTGACGTGGTCATGAGCTGGTCAGCCAAGGGCAGGAACCGGTAGCGTGGAGGAAAGAGTGCTGGGGGGTGGGGTGCAGGGGTAATACATGGGAAAGTTAAGAGGGGAAGTAGGGCCTAATCAAAGAGGGCTTCCTGGAAAAGGTGACCGTGGGCTCAGGTGTGTGGGGTCACTGTAAGGCCGAGGAGGGAAAGCCAGGCCAGAAGCTGGAACCTAGAGAATGGCGGCTTTTGGCTCTAGGCTGAGTTGCCCCCTCTTGAGAAAGCTGGTGCCTCCCATCGTGATGGGTGGGCAGGAGATTTGCCTTCCACCCCAAGCCTCCCTCTCTCTGTCCCACCCACAGGGGGGCGGCCGGCAGAAGGTGCTGGTGATGGAGTATTGCTCCAGTGGGAGCCTGCTCAGCGTGCTCGAGAGCCCCGAGAACGCCTTCGGGCTTCCCGAGGAGGAGTTTCTGGTGGTGCTGCGCTGTGTGGGTGAGCCCCTCCTGGACCTCCCCAGGAAGCCCCCTTCCCTGTCAGACCGGCCACAGGCCCTGCCCTCACTGGAAGGCGAAGTCCCAGAGGGTCTGACATTTCTGAAACAATTACCCAAACACCGAAGACGTTCTGTACCTCCGAGGTTCTCCATCCACAGACCTAGGACGGACAGTAGCGAACGGACGGAATCCAAGTGTCTGATTCCTGCTAATCAGCTGTTTAAAACCCCAGCTTAAAAAAAATTTTTTTAAAGCAGGTCATACACCAGTGTTCGTGGCAGTGTTGTTCACAATAGCCATAAAGATGAAAACAACCCAAATGTCACGGGCTGATGGAGCGATCAAATAGTATATATACATATAATGGAATACTATTCATCCTTAAAAAGAAATGAAGTTCTGACACATGCTACATGTGGGTGAACCAGGAAGACCCTGTGCTAAGTGAAGTCACAGGTACTATCTGATTCCACCTAAATGCGGGACCTAGTGCCGTCAACTCCGCGGAGACAGCAAGAAGGACGGTGTGTGCCGGGGGCTGGGGGGCTGGAGGCATGAGGGTGACTGCTGAATAGGTAGAGTTCCTACTTGGGACACTGACAGAGTTCTGGAGGTGGATGGTGGTGATGGTTACACCACACTGGTAATCTACTTAATGCCCCTGCACGGCACACTTAAAACAGTCAAATTTGC
>NC_138374.1:116966631-117081990 GCF_054177405.1 Leptonychotes weddellii
CCCCCTGCCCGGGCCTCCCTTGTGCAGTTAATTCCTTGCTATGAGCCTCACTGAGCAGGGGGCACCACTGGTCACCATTTTCCCCAGGGCCGAGGGTGGGCAGAGAGGAATGCTCTGGATGGGCTAACTGCACACCAGTTTGTGAGATGACGAAGGAGATGGTTCTGATAGTTCTGTTTTCACTGGAAGGTGGTGGAAGGAGGTCTGATGGATGGGGGCTCGGGCCCTTGCCCACCCTCCCCCTCCATGGCTGCTCCTGGGTTCTCTCTCCGGCAGCACCCCGACATGTATGAGCGGGCCGTGCTTCGCAAGCCCCAGCAGAAGACATTCGGGGTGTCCGTGGATCTCTGGAGCATTGGGGTCACCCTGTACCACGCAGCTACTGGCAGCCTTCCCTTCGTCCCCTTTGGTGGACCACGGCGTAACAAGGAAATGATGTATGGTGGGCCGCGGGCAGGGAAGGAGAGGGGCCGGACCCTGGGCCTTCCCCACCGGTCCCGGCTGTGTCTTCTCTTCCTCCTCTCACTCTGCGGTCCTCCCCGGGGCCACCTCTGCCCAGGCTCCTTTCCAATCCTTGGTCGTCAGCCAGTCAAACAAGAAGCTGAGGCCTGCCCTGACTGATGGGAGAGCAGTCCTTTACCTTGGCTGAGTGCTCCCCTTTCGTGCTCCCTCCGTGCGCTTGTGGCTCACCCACCTCAGCGGGGGGCTCCAAGAGACATGCCCAAGTTTTCGGAGCCTGCCAGGGACAAAGATGGGGGGACGGGGCGAGGAAGATTCGTGGGAAGGTCGAAACACCCACTGTCAGCTCAGGGGTCCAGCTGTGTGGAACCTGGACTAGGTTAGGGAAAGGGGAAGGAGACTGAGGGGAATGGGGGGAGGCTGTCAGGGAAGGCTGAACTTTGATGGGAGGGGAGGGGAGGGTTAGTGAAGGGGAGCACAGCGAGGGCAAAGGTGCAGAGGCAGGCCGGACTGGGGGAGGTGCGGGAAGGGGGTGGAGGAAGTGGGCAGCGGAAGGGAGCAGAGAGCTTGGCATTTCCAGGTTCCCTGGGAGTGGCGGGCTGATCAGCACCAGGGCTCTGAGAGCCCTCCAGGCTGAGCTTGCCATCCCTTGACGTGCGACGGGCTAGGGGCCCCGCTGAGCTGGTGACCCTCGGCGCAGGTACCGGATCATCACGGAGAAGCCATCCGGGGCCATCGCGGGCACGCAGCGGCAGGAGAACGGGCTCCTGGAGTGGAGCTACAGCCTTCCCATCACCTGCCGGCTGTCCATGTGAGTAGCGACAGACCTGAGTCTGGGCCGGCCTCCCTGGGCCCCACCGCCCAGAGTCAGGCCCTACCTCAGAGGGCCGCTTGCGCCCCGTCGGCTCAGGCATGCCATGTTCCCGGGCAGGCCTCGGTTTTCCCATCTGGATGCCGGAACCAGTTCATCCAGCCCTTCCTCCCTATCCCGCCCTGGCCCACCGCCTGGGTTCCAGCTCTTCAGGACGTTCTCACGGAACGCCCTGGGACTTCCTCGAAGAGGACGAGTCTGGGCCCTGGTGCCTGACCGTCTCCGTGTCCTGGGGTCCAGGGGGCTGCAGAGCCAGCTGGTGCCCATCCTGGCCAACATCCTGGAGGTGGAACAGGCCAAGTGCTGGGGCTTCGACCAGTTCTTCGCGGAGACCAGCGACATCCTGCAGCGGGTCGTTGTCCACGTGTTCTCCCTGTCCCAGGCGGTCCTGCACCACGTCTACATCCATGCCCACAACACGTGAGTGCGCGGGAGCGCAGGGCAGAGGCTCGAGAGCCTTCCCTACCCAGGCGGTCTGTGGGCTGTTTAGATAGGGGAGCATCCAACCTTAGTTTGGAAAATACCAGTCCCACAGAGTTGAAGTGACACAGTGCTTCTTGCTGCTGGACTCCAGAGATTCAGCAACCCTCCCCATGCTAACGTGCGTTAGGAATCTGAGGGGTGCGTGTGTGCATGTGTGCGTGTGTACGTTGGCGATGTGTTTCCTAAATGTATTGCTCAGAGAACCCTTTATTTCTAAAATTCTAGGTGAATTTTAGTGGGAGTGTTGCCGGGAGGGGTGCAAAGGTAGAGCCCGGGTATTGGGGCTCCTGTGTTCTGTTCCTACTTTGTCCTCATCCACTCCAATGAGAAACGAGCTCTAACCTTTGTCTCTCCACCCTTGATAAGAGAGGCAATCACCCGGTCCCTCCCTTTGAAAGCTGAGCCCTCTCTGTGGATGAAGACCGAGCTGGGGTTTGGGTCACCTGAACCCCATATCTTGCTGACACTTCCTGTCCTCTCACTTCCCTCCCCCGGAACCCCTGGTGTGTCTAGGATAGCCATCTTTCTGGATGCTGTGTATGAGCAGACCAGGGTGGCACCCCAGCACCAGAAGTTCCTCTTTGAGGGTCACCTCTGCGTCCTCGAGCCCAGCCTGTCAGCGCAACATATCGCCCACACGACCGCAAGCCACCCCCTGGCCCTGTTCAGCACGGCCAGCGAGACCCCCAAGGGGCTGGCCTTCAGGGACCGTGAGTAGGGCCCACAGGCTGGATCTTTTCTCCTTCTCACATTCTATAAGGGGCAGGGGTTTATGATCCAGGATATTGATTAGTATCTTTTGTGGGTGTTTCTTGGGGCCCACGGGGTGCAGAAAGCAGATCTGGCCTCTCCTTCTCCCACACCTCTGAAATGCTTCGCAGTGTCCACAGAGCTGTGGAAGAAACTCCAGCTGAAACAGGGAGATCTGGATTCAATATGATTTCCACAATCTCTGTGATGGGTGGGAAAGCCTCGGATAGTTTGGGTTGGAGGACGTGGGAGCCCAAGGTGCTGGAGAGAAGGGAAGGTAGTCAGGGGTCCAGAGTTTTATCTTCCAAGTTCTAGAAGAAGTATCATCCCTTCTCCCTCCTTCTCAGGGTCTCCAATGCTGGGAAGGGGGATTAACCTTGAAGCTCCTGGGTACGAGGGTGGTTTTAGCCCATTTTCAGGCTCTTTCTGGGACTTTGGGCGTGAGGCTGTATGTAGTTCTCCGAAGCGGACACGAGGGGGCAGTGAGGGACTGCAATTGTAGAGAAGCACATAGAGGGCGTTTATGTAGGCTTGGGGGGCGCTCTGTGCCGGGTGGGAAGCTGGAGGTGGAAGACAGGGTGAGGGTGGGCGTGAGTGAGGAATAAGGAAAGATGAACTTAGGGTTGGTCCAGGTCACATAGGCAGCACCTTCAGACAGGGTCTTTGTCTGCAGCTGCTCAGGACATCCCCAAGTTCTTCCCCAAAGTGGACCTGCAGGCAGATTACACCACCGCCAAGGTGAGAGTGGGCCCGGGAGGCAGGGAGGGGTCGCACAAGTCGGGGGAGCCGGACTCCTAGCCCCGCGGCCTGTGTGTTGCAGAGTGTACTGGGCGCCGGCTACCAGGCCCTGTGGCTGGCGCAGACCCTGCTGGCCGGGCAGGAGTTCATGTTTCGGGGGCTGCACTGGTGTGTGTGAGTACCCCCGAGGGCTGGATGGGCCGGGCAGGCAGGGTAGACCTCTCCCACGCAGCCCTGGGGCCGTTCCCTCGGGCACCGTGCCCTCGGCCCCCTGGCGGAAGGGAGCTCTGACTCAGCACCCCTTTTGCAGGGAGATGCTCCAGGCTACGTGCAGGCGGACGCTGGAGGTCACGCGGATGGCCCTCCTCTTCCTCAGCAGCAGCCTGGGCACCGAGAGGTGGGTGTCCTGCCCGGGGCAGCGGGGCTGCGGCAGGTGTGAGGCTGGCTCAGACCCCTCAGCCCTTCTCTGTCTGCCTGTTCCTCACCCCCAATATTTCCAGCCATGCCCTTCGCCTTCCCCTACCCAGAGCTCCCACCCTCCCTGCCGTTGGAGAATACAGAGGGCACCCCTACCTGTCCCTCATCCCCCAGCCTGCCGGGTGACTGTACCTCCCCCCCCACCACCACCCAGGCACTGCAGGGGGAACGGGGGGCCCCACGGGGGCACTGCCTCAGCAGGTAGGAAGCCCCAGAGCAGCACCGTAGGTGAGGCCCTCAAAGCCTCGGCCAACCCCCCCCCGCCCCCGACAGGATGGGGATCCGGGTGGTCTCATCCTCCACGCTCTTCCTTCTGTCTCTGGGTCTTACACTGTCCTCACTTTTCCCGGCCCCGCCTCGGGGCTCCATGCCCACCCCGCGGCTGACTTGGGCTAATTAGGGGTGATGGGCCAGACAGAGCGACAGGCTGGGGAGGAGGGGAGCAAGCTGCAGGGCCTGGAGATGAGAAGCAGGAAAACCTCATTGGCCAGAGCACTTCCGAGCAGTGGGCACAGCCGCCCCCCGCCCCCCAGATCTTGGAAGGCACGGCCTGGGGTACAGGTGAGAGGGGTAGCGCTGCAGCGCAGGGAAGCTGATGGTTTCTGGAACCTTCCCTACCGGGTGGAGGCGTACAACAACAAAGGAGCAGAACCTGTGCTGAACGGCTTGATGTCCCCACCCCGCTCGTCGCCTGGCCCCTCTCCCTAGGAAGGTCCTGGGAGGTTCCCAGCCGCGCAGCAGCGATTCTGAGGAGGGGGCAGATGGGGCGACAGAGGTGTGGGAAGAGGCGGAGGAGAGTCTCTAGATGATAGGGACAGAGTTCCTGGCCTGGCTGAGCCCCCTTCAAATGGTGGCAGAGATGAGGGGCTGCTCTGTCCAGGGCACAGAAAGGGGGTCCAGAAAGCATTTGGGGTATTTGTCTGCCCATTTGCCCTGGCCTGAGGACTGTGGAGAAGCAACAGGCCAGCCCTGGGGCTGGAGTCCTGGGTCTGCTGGCCACCGTTTCTTGCTTTCTGGACCCCAGCCCCCCTGGAGGTATGGAGTATCTAGAGAGCTCAGGCTCAGAGGGGTGCCTGCTTCGAAGCATATTCCAGCCTCCCTCCCGCCAAGGAGCAGGAGGAGCTCCGGGCAGAGGGTCAGAGGCCCAGTCCAAGCTCTTCACTTGGGACCTCAGGCCACTGTTCTCTCTCCTAGCCTGAGCCACTATTTCCTCGTTTTCAAAATGAGAGGACTGGATGATCTTGAAGGCCTCCTCCCTCTGACGCTTTGCAATTCCGTTCTTTTTTGAACATCCTCAGATCCGTAGATTCTGGAATCGGAGGTAATTTAATGAGCACCAGGCATAAAGTGGCTGCCGTTGCCCAGCCTGGTGACTCACCTCTCCCATAGTGCACTCCTCCTGCCTCGGGCTCCCCAAGCCACGCTCCCTTGGCAGAGTGTCCTCGCCTCTGTCCTGGTGCTCCCTGGTCCTCCTCGCGGCTGCTGCCCTGTGGTGGCACTGTTCAGCAGCCGGGACTTGTTCAAGAGGCCCCATGCTTCCCCCCCCGCCACCAAGTGTATGTCCATGCTGTCCAGCCAAGCGCCTGAGCTCTGAGGTCCTGTTTGATGCCCACAAATATGGAGACTTATCTCTCCGTTATGTACTCGAAGGTCTGAGTCTTGCAGAGCTGAAGTGACTGACCCCAGATCCCGCAAGACAGACGAGGGGGCAGCTAGGACTGGTGCTCAGACCCATCTCCCTGGCCTCCCTGCCCAGCTGGACTAGACAGCCTCAGCTGCTTCTGCCAGCAAGCATTGCACACGCTAAAATCCATTTGTTCGTTCACTAATTCATTCAACAACCCCGTATGAAGGAACTACCATGTGCCGAACGCTGTGTGAGGTACTGAGGATATAATGGTGAACTCCGGCCTTTGTGGAGCTTCTGATTCTCCCCCTTCCTCTCTCCTTCCCCTCCCCCTCTGCCAACACCATTCCCAAGCCAAAGCACACGGGATTCTTTCCCTGATTGTGATTGTGGTAGAAATGGTATGTGCTAATTGTAGAAAAGTTGGAAAATACAGATAAGCAAAACCGAAATAAAAATACCACGTCCTTGCCACCCAGAGCTAGGTTGTGGCACTGTAGTAATAGACATCCTTCTAGATAGTCTTCTGCTACGTGTATTTAAGTATATGTATATTAACCGACGTGAGATTTGATAGTACTTGCACTCTTATAACCTGCTGTTCTCAGCTAATGAGCTCTCCAGCCCCTTGCCCGTGCCTTTTCATCTCCTCTAAAGTCATCCATACTCAAAGTTCTCTAACTAGCCCCCTACTCTCCTTTTCTAGCTGGTTTTATCCAAACCAGGCTCCAATCCAAGACCACACTCTGCGTCTATGTTATGTTCCTTAAGTCCATTTTAATCTCGACAGACTATCTCTCCCCTCCCCCTGGACCCCAGCATTTTGGGGGGACAATATCCATTGTCCCACTTTCTGAACTCTAGGGACTCCTCTACACCCTGTGGGTTGTTTTTTTTTTCTTCTTTCCCAGCATTTCTTATAAACTGAGAGTTTTCAAGGCTAGATGGATTCAAGTGGAGTATTTTTTTGGCTAAATACATCATAGATGACACCGAGTACACTTCATTTCCTCCCACCATTGGGTGGGGACAGCCTGATTCCTCTATCGTGTGGTCACATTTTCCCTGTCCAGGCCTGAATCATTAATCATGGATTTTAATGCCATGCCCAAGCGAATAACTTCACTGGGGGCAACACGATGCTAATAGTCCAGATCCCAGAACATTATTGGCTAATATGCCATAAAATGTAGCTTTTCCCTTACTAGGAAGCTATTGGTTATCATGACATACAGTTTCTACTGGAAAGGAGCTTCATTCTTTTCCTTTAGTTATAAATATTCCTAGTAAGGAGTTCATTAACGGTCGCCTTGCTGCATGGACTCATGAATTTTCATAGCTTCACATTGTTTCCATCTGCCTCCATTTTATTCTTTGCAATGCTCAACAACGGTACAACTTTGGTGAGTAGGGGCCTCTTGAGGTTGGTTCTTCTGGCCCAACCACAGAACTCCCCAGGTACCCGCAGAAGCCAGCAAGCCTGTCCCAAAGATGTCATACTCCTCATGTGGTCGCGGGGCTGTGCCTCCCGATCCCCCAGCCGTGTCCTTTCTCTGTCCTTCCTGGAGGTTCAGCAGTGTGGCTGGGATGCCTGAGATGCAGGAGCTGAAGAGAGTCACGGAGCTGAGGTCCAAGCTGCGGGCTGTGAGTGAGGCAGGGGTGGGGTGGGGGGGCAGCTGTAAGAGCAGAGCGGCGGGGCAGTGGTTCACCTGGGCTGCTGTCACAACCCTGAGCTGAGGGGCGCCTGGGTGGCTCAGTTGGTTAAGCGACTGCCTTCGGCTCAGGTCATGATCCTGGAGTCCCGGGATCGAGTCCCGCATCGGGCTCCCTGCTCGGCAGGGAGTCTGCTTCTCCCTCTGACCCTCCCCCCTCTCATGTACTCTCTCTCAAATAAATAAAATCTTAAAAAAAAAAAAAAAAGTACTTTAAAAAAAAAAAAAAAAAGAACCCTGAGCTGAGGACCCCCCGGGGGTCTGCCCTTTTTTCTGTCTTCCAGTTGGCAGAGGCCCTCTCCAGATGTTCCTACAGTATCACAGAGACCCAGATGAGCCTGAGCAACCTGAGCTCTGAGCTGGTGAAGAACCGGGATCAGGTACATGCGGACAGAAGGTCTGTGGGATTTTCCTTCTTGGTGGGGTGGGGGTGGGGGCAGGGGCGCACAGCTCAGAAGGTCCAGTAGTTGTTTTAGGAATCAATCAGCTTTCTCCCTTATCTTGGCAAGGGTGCTGGGCTATGGGGTAGTGCTGTGGGATCCAAGAATGTGCAAGACCCTCCCCTGAGACTGGCCAGAAGGAGGAAAGCATCTGGGCTCCTGCCCCCTTCTGGGAGTTTAGAGAGAGAATTAGAAATCCTGGCAGGTGCAATAGTTCTAAACGAAAGAATAATTTCGTTCCCTTCCTCTTCTGAACGCTTGCTCTGCTCATTCCCTGCGTTGGCCCTCCTACTTCTATCATCTCATTTAATCCCCAGAATGCTACTACGGGTATGCCCCTTTTGTAGATGAGGAAGCTCACTCTGGGAGGTTAATGTGCCCTGAGTCGCAGCCGGTCCATGACAAATGACAGTGGTAGGGCTTCACGTCACGTTTGCCCACCTCCAAAGCCTATGTTCTTGGCCTACACCAGAGATTGACAGCCTTGAAAGTCTCATTCAACAAACATAAAAATGCCCACCTGCCCGGCCCTGACCAGCATGGCCCATTCTCCTCAGTACCTACTCTAGTCAGTGCCAACAGGGATCCTAACCAGGGCCTTCAGTTCTGAAGTCAAAGAGCTCTGAAAACCATAGGGTTTTGTTTGTTTGTTTTGGCTGCAAAACCTGACCTCAGTCTTCTGACATGAGTCTTCTTTTAGTCTATGTATCCCACTTAGAGTGGATATTCGTACAGTTCTCTAAAAGTTGAGTGTATTGGACAAGGGGTACCACCCTAGACCCCACTCAGGCTATCCCACAACATAGCCTATGTCTGCTGGATCGCCTTTCTAGAATCATGACAATTCTGAATTTGGGACGTATCTGGCCCGAGTCCTTTGGATAAAGACTGGATTTGAGGTCTCATTTACCCCAAGTTCTCCAAAGGACAGGTGCCTGGGACCCAGCTTGGGCCCAGCCCAGAATCCAGCTCCAGACATAGCTGAGACGGGGTCACTGGGAGGAGCTTCACGAGGGGAGTGGAGCTAAACAGGCCTGAGGGTGAGGAAGAACACCACCCCATACACACACACTCAATATCTCAACTGTTTGTATCCAGCCCAAGAAGGGAAAGGAAGAAACACTACTGACCTTGAGGTGAAGGTCCTTGAGAGGTCATCTCCCACATCCGTCTGCCTCCAGGCAGGACTGAGGACCGTGGATTCATCCATGTTTTGTTTTATTTTATTTTATTTTATTTTATTTATTTTATTTTTTTTATTTTTTAAAGATTTTATTTATTTATCTGAGACAGAGAGAATGAGAGAGAGAGAGCACATGAGAGGGGGGAGGGTCAGAGGGAGAAGCAGACTCCCTGCCGAGCAGGGAGCCCGATGCGGGACTCGATCCAGGGACTCCAGGATCATGACCTGAGCTGAAGGCAGTCGCTTAACCAACTGAGCCACCCAGGCGCCCCTATTTTATTTTATTTATTTTATTTTTTTAAGATTTTATTTATTTATTTGACAGAGAGAGCGAGCACAAGCAGGGGGTGGAGGAGAGGGAGAAGGAGGCTCCCTGCTGAGCAGGGAGCCTAATGTGGGGCTCGATCCTAGGACCCTGAGATCATGACCTGAGCCAAAGGCAGATGCTTAACCGACTGAGCCACGCAGGCGCCCCTCATCCGTGTTTTAAACAGGGGTTTTAATTCATTATTTAAACACCTTCCATGTGCCAGATGCTGGAGAGACCAAGAAGACCCTACTTCTACTCTCCCTGGGCCACCAGGAGAGAGGCCTCGGCTCCACTCCCATCCCCAGCAGGCTCTGCCGGACTCCTGTCTGGATTCTGTTCTCAAGCCTTCTAGCGTAGCAAAGGCCATTCTCCTGTGGCCTGTCCTGCTTGGCTTTTTGTGTGTTTCATCTTTGACTAAATACCTGGAGTGTGTGTGTGTGTGTGTGTATGTGTGTGTGTGTGAGAGAGAGAGAGAGAGGGAGGGAGGGACAGAGACAGAAAGAATAAACTTGGGAATCAGTGGTGGCTGGCTGGCCCCACGGCACCTCAGAAAAGCTTAGGGATAGGAGAGTCACCCCTACTCCCAGACTGGCCCCCCGAACTGTGGCAATGAGGCTCCTTCTGCAGGCAGACAGCTCTCTGTCCCCCCACCCATCGCCAGCCATGTCATCCCCTCCCTTCCCCTTTACTCTCTGCTGTTTGATTCTCCCCTTGCCTGGTCCCTGTCTCCTGCCCACAGCATCCAGCAGATTCAGTGTTGTTTGGACAAGATGAACCTCATCTACAAACAGTTCAAGAAATCCAGAATGAGGCCAGGTGAGCCGTGGGGAGAGCACACTATCCTGGGAGCTCTCGCTTCCCTCCCTTCCTCCATCCTTCCCTCTGCTCATACCCGGCTGTTCGGACCATCCGCGTGGCTGCTGGGCGCCCACCGTGTGGCACCAGGGTGCTGCTGGTCTAGGGCAGGGTCCCCGCCTCCAAGCTGCCTGCAGACAGTGAGGGACGGGTGGCCTGTGCCTATTGCCCTGGGAGAGGCGTAGATGGCATGCATGGGGGGCTCAGAGGGCCGGAGCCTGGCTCTTCTAGGAGGGGCGGCCCCTGGAAGAGAGCCCTCACCTCTGCAGAGCCCTTTACAGTTTGAGGGACATTTCCCTAGCCATTGTGTCTTTGGCTCATTGAAACAGCCAGGCTTTCCAGATAAGGGAGGGTCTGAAGACATATCCTGTAGGCCCTGGGCCAGCTACTCCGCCTGCACTCTCTGCTTGTCCTCACAGAGGACCTCCGGGGGCAGGAGCAGCTCATTTACAGGCTCAGGGACGGGCAGCTGCGTGCCCATGGTGACCGCCATCATGCGGCACGGTAGGATGGCACCCAGGGGTGGGCTGGGGTGCCAGCATGCTGACTCCCAGTTGACTCTTGGGATTGAGGGGCTCCCACCCCGGGAACCAACCCTCTCCCTCCCCAGCCATGCCCCAAGCTTCTGATGTGTGGACTGCAGGCCTTGGGCTTGAGAGCCAAGTTCTCCTCCAGCTCTAGGATTACCGAAAGAGCCCTGTCCCATAGACACAGGGTGTCAGCAACGTACCTAACTTTGAGCTCTCCAGTAGCCATAATTCAAAAAGTAGAAACCAGCAGGTGAAATTAATTTTCATAAGACGTTTCATTTAACCCAATATATCCAAATTGTCATTTCCACATGTAATCAATATAAAAAAAATATTAAAGAGTTTACATTCTTTTTTTTGGGAGGGGGGGGCTAAGTCCTCACAGTCCTGTGTGTATTCGACACTCACAGCACATCTCTCTTCTGAAGCTAATTTTTTAGCAGACCGAACTGTCATCTTACCAAAGCAATAAAGCCGCGTTCTTCGGGAAAACAATATTTTACACTGCTCCAGTTTTAAATTTTTAGTTAATTGAATTAATGAAATTAAAATAGAAATTTGGGCCAGGCGCTCAGTAGCCACGTGTGTCCAGTGGCCGGTGGCTGGAACATGCAGATCTAGATGATCGTCTGTCCTCGGGAGCCTCGGTCCTGCCTCTGGGGTCTGGCCGTGGAGGGGGAGAGCAACCCAGAAGCCGGGAAAACGGAGGCTCCCCCATTCCTGATGCCCCGCTGGCCCCCTTTGCTGTGATTTTCAGAGAACCTCAGAGGCTTTTTTGCCTCCCTCACTGGGATTCCATCATCCTAGCCTCACCCCCCCCCACCCTCCACCCCCCCATCTGGGCATCTCCCATGCGCTGGACCCCGTCCTCTGGGCTGTGCATGATCTGCACTTATTTAATGCCTGTAAAAACCCTAGGCACCGTTACCCTCCCCTGTTTATACATAAGGAAACCGAGACCCTGGGAGGTTAAGTAGCCCAAGCAGTCCTGGTCCGGAGGCTTTTAACCACTCCGCCGCACAGCCTCAAAGAGTTTTGCTTCTATCAGTCGGCAAGACTCCTTCATGAAGATTAAACACGGAAGGAAGAATAACCCTTGACAGCTCACCCCTGGAATGTTGAAAGATGCCACTCCGAAAAATACTTCCTGGTTTTCTCTCTCCCCGCGCAGCCGTCCTGGGTGTTCCATGGGATGGATGAGGAAGCCAACTCTGTGCGGCAAAATCACGTGTCCGCAGGCTCCTGCGGCTAGGAGGCCGGGCTGGGACTTGCAGCTGGGATTCACCAGTGCTCAGCTGGCTGAGAGCAGGGCCCAGAACGAAAAGCCCAGGGCGGGGGTTCTGCTCTTAGGGAACTGGGCGGGAGGCAGCAAGGGAAGCCTCTAGCCTCTGGCCAAGGGAGGCCCATTCCCTCGAAGCCCAGCAGGGGGCAGCATCTCCCTAGCGCGGTGAGCATCAGCACGCGGTGGCCAAGGCAGAGAACCAGCACTTCGGGCCAAAGTGGTCCATGCAGGGGAGGTGGGGGGTGAAGGAGAGGTGAAGGGTGGTGGCCTGGCTTATCCAGCTCAAGGCTCCAGGGCCTCCAGCTGGCTCTGCCCGCAGCTTGAATGGTCCGGAATGGGGCCCGCAGGCTGCAGGCTTCAGTGCCTCTGGGAGTTGGATGAGGAGCTGGGGCTGACCGCACATCCTTCAAGGCCCACTCATCCACCACTTCCTACCTGAAATGTTCCCCAAGTACTCCTCTCTCCATCCCTAGCCCCAGGGTCCCTGCGGCAATTTCTCTGCAGCTTCTGTGGCCCCTACTTGGCATAATGCTTCCTGTTTGACTCCTCAGTCCTTCCTGGCTCCACTGGACTGTGAGCCCCCAGGGCCAGGCCGAGCTGTCTGCATCCTTGTAGTTGTCCCCAAACCCTCGTGGCATTCTGTTTTGTTGACTGATTGGGCAGGTGACATCATTCCTCCCTGTTTCCTTCAGGGCTTGGCTACAACGAGGAGCAGATTCACAAGCTGGATAAGTGAGTAGCCTGTCCCCCTGGCAGGTGGGGGAGTGGGAGCGTGGGGGTCCCCAGGCAGGAGCCATCTTCTGTGTGATGAAGGGTCCTGCTCCCAGGTTGTAGTTGGGCAGAAGCAAAGCGGGTGACTGTGTCTGGGGCAGGTTATCTGGGGCCAGGGGAAGGAGACTGGGTAGCTGACTCTGAAGCAGCCTTGATGTCATTGGATTTATTTGCAGCACGAACAAGATCTTGTGTCATATTTCTTTCCCTAACTGTCCTCCCTGATTTACCGCTCACTGCTTCCTGCTCCTGACCTTCGCTGTGCTCCTCTCTGCTCCCCTGTGCCCTAGACACTCATCTTCCTGGAGGTCCTCCCTGATTTAAATGATTATTTGGAGACTCACTCCCCCAGTTCCACGCCCACCCCTGACCCTTACACACTCTCTCTCCCTCTCTCAATCTCCAGAAGCATCTCGCCTTCCCTGTGAGGACTGGGCTTGAGTGTATCTGTTCTCTGAGATCCCCTGGTCCTTCCACGTCTCTCTGTCCCTGTGTCCTGTGTCCACACCGCACTGACCTCCCCATTTCATGTGTGTGAGCCTCAGTTCCTCCTTGTTTGGAGACTTAGCCCTGCTGGGGATGCCAGCCCTCGGAGGAGGTCTCCTTGGGATGCTAGGCATGGACGCAGGTGAGTCTGGCTGCTTATTTCTGTGCCTTGGTGTTCCTGTCTTTTCAGAGTGAATTTTAGTCATTTAGCCAAAAGGCTCCTGAAGGTATTCCAGGAGAAGTGTGTGCAGAAGTATCAGACATCCCTGGTCACGCACGGCAGGTGGATGAGGTAACAGTCTGGCCCTCCTTCCTGGGCTCCCGGACCCTGGGGCCCTTCCTGGTCTGGCTCTTCAGGCTTCAGAGAACGCTGGGATTTGTAGAGCCCTGATTGAAGGGAGATGGTCGTAAAGGAAGAAAGGCAAAAAAAAATTGTGTGGTTTTATGCACCTGGGCGATTTCTGTACATTAGCTTATTTAATCCCACGATATGTACCCCATGCGGTAGATACTATCACCCCACGTCCCAGATGAGGAAACTGAGGCTCGGAGCACAGGTCTCATTCTCAATACCACACAGCTAGTTAAGTAGCAGACCCACGACTAGTATTGGGTATGACTGCCTCTAAAATCTGGGTTCTTTCCATGTTCCCAGGTGGGTATGTTGGGAAACCTCTTCTCTGGGGAGAACACAAGATCCCTCTGGGGTCAGGCCAGGCAGGCTTATAGACTTCCAGTGGTCAGGGACACAGGGGCAGGCAGAGGCCCGTAAATAGAAGCCTCTCACACTGTCTTCTAGAGGAGTTTTGGGTTTTTCCTTCTCACATGAGCCCCTCTCCTTCCTCTGCCTGTGGGAATACTGGCCCCGCCTGAGAAGAGAGGGCAGGTTCCCAGGCCCATCTGACCTGTGGGCTTGTTATGGGGCTGAGACCCAGGCACTCACCCACCCTCACATTAGAATACGGCATCTCCACCCCTAACCCACCCCAAACTCTGATTTAATTGGTGTGAAGTCAGGCTTGCATATCAGCATTTTAAAAGCGCCCCCAGGTAATTCTAATGTGTAGGTAGGGGAGGGAATCGACCACCGGCTTGTCTGTCCTCGGATTGGTTTCAATGGGGAAAATGTTCCTGCTCCGTCCCTCCGCTTAGAGAAAAAAGAGAATTCCTAGAAGAGTCCTGACCTTGGTTTGCTCTGGCAATAGGGCGGTGCCCAGAGTAAGCGCGCTGGGCTGGGCTGTCCTCTGCCTCTCTGGAGCCTCGCCTGGCCCCGCGCTCGTCCTCCCCGGTGTGTGTGCCAGGCTCCCCCTGTGGTTCTGATGGGACCCTCGGCAGCCTCAGTCGGAAGTGTCATCCGCATTCCCCCAGTGGGACAGGGAGGGTTGAGGGCACACCCAGGGGGACAGAGGCAGCGAGGGAAGCACATGCCCGGGACCCCTCAGCTCCCGCTCTCCCCCATGTCTGTGTGGTGACCAGAAGGACAGCTGGATTGGCCTCCGGGAAGAGCGAGCAAACCCAGCTTGGATTTTTCATCTGCTCTCTCCAGGAAGGTGCACGAGACCAGGAACCATTTGCGCATGGTCGGCTGTTCTGTGGCTGCCTATAACACGGAAGCCCAGGGAGCCCAGGAGAGCCTCAGCAAGGTGCGAGAAGGTCAGGGCCATGGGCGGGCACCGCTGAGAGGAGTCGGGTCGGTCAGGCACTCTGGGGGCGTGGGCCCACTCCCCTGCCTCTGGGCAAGGCTGCCCTTGACCGAGTCCCAGCACGCTGTGGCTAGGAGGTCTCTGACAGACAAATGTGCCCTGAGGTGGGGACAGAGAGAATGGAAGGTGCTTCCTGGCATTCTCAGACTGAAGGTCACTGCAAGGACAGAGCTTCCAGAATGCCAGGACATCTTCCTCATGCCCCGTGTAGCCGAGGAGGTTCCAGGCTACTCCTGAGAGAGGCAACGTGAACCCTCCTCTCTGGAAAGAGACCAACACACAGGCGGCTTGAGAAGGTTGCTGCTCCGGTCGCCCGCCTGCAGCCCCCGCAGCAGCCCCGGTCCTTCAGAGGCCGGCTGGGCTGCCCTGCCCCTTCTCCGAGGCTCCTGGCTCACACTGGGCCACTGGGGTGTGGGTTAGATCCAGAGGAGAACCTGGCCGTCTGGACCGTTAAATCCAAGCACAGACAAGCGAGGGTCGCTGGAGCAGTTGCCGCGCAGCATGGGAAGCAGGGGCCTGCAGGAAAGGCTCGGGCATTCTGGGGGCGCCAGGGATGCGGGCGGGGCGCTGTTCTGTTATCCTTTTCTTACCCTTACACCTCCCTTGCAAAAAAAAAAAAAAAGCACACCTGTTGGCCCATCCCGCCTGACAAAAGTGTGGCTTCCCTTCAGATCCTTGACTGGTTATGTCACCAGCTCCTTCAGGACAGAACAAAGGACGCTCAGGTCTCACCACCCCCGACAGCCACCTATCCCAGCCCTGCACTGACAGACCTGGTTCTCCAGTAAGTGCTGGAGAGAGGGGCGTGTGCGTGTGCGTGCGTGTGCGTGTGTGTGTGTGTGGAAGGGCGTGGTGGGAGAGGGGGTCGGGTGCAGAGGTTAGAGCCCGAGGGGTTCTGCCTCAGGCCCCGGAGGCAGGAATAGAGAGTCGAGGTGGTGGGCTTCCTGGGGAAGGAGGCCAGCAGGACAACTTCGGCCTCAGCCGCAGACGCCTCTCTTGCCTCTGCCTCGGACAGCATGCAAGAGCTCTGTAAGGAGATGAAGCTGCTGGCCTTCGACCTTCAGGACAACAATCGCATCATTGAAGGGTAAGGAGCTCCCACTGTGTGCGGGGAGGGCTGATGACAGGTGTCCATTCCCCGTCCCGTGTCAGAGCTTTGGCCTTGTCCCCATCCCTGTGAGAGGTAGGCTTTCACTCTAGTCTTGAGGATGTGAGCCTCAGTGCAGTCAGAGAGGGGGACTTGGAGGGGGACATGGAGTAGTGGCCGCGTCCTGCTCCCTGTGAGTGTGGACTGTGCCCCCCATGCCCCCCAGACCGACTCCAGCCACCTTCTCTGCCGTCCGCAGAGCGCTGCTCTTCATCCCCGAGTCACACGCCAGGCCGCTGTGGCGCGGAGCTGGGGCTAAGTGCCCAGGGCCTGGGCTCCTCGGGCCTTGTTGGGCCCCAGCTGTGTGTACAGGCTCCCGGGGCTGCCAGGCTGCAGGCCCAGCCTCACGGACTCTGAATCACACCCCCGTTAGACTCCCCTTCTCGGGGGGGGGGGGGGTTCCTGGAGAGGGCGCAGGGAGTGTGCCTCGGGGCTCAGACTTTCGGATTTTTTGCACCAGTAAAATTCACAAAAGAAAGCTGGGGAATAACAGTGACCAACTTCTCATATATCCAAGTAAGCACATTTGAAAGGGGAAAAAAATCCTGCCATCTAGTAGTCGTGCTTTATATAAGCACATTTTTTAACACCAAAAAGGAGGGACATAATCTCAGCCTCAGGGATGGTCCTTGCCCTGAAGCTCAGGGGCCTGTTTGCGAACGTACACACTTGGGCGTGCGTGTGCATGTGTGCTCACCCCCACAGCCTCCCCACCGTCCTGTGTCTGTCACCTCCCCACGGGAGGACCCATGGCACAGTGGAAAGAATCTGCAGAGACTCCAGCAGGGTTTGACTCCTGACTGCATGACCCTGGGAGGTTTTGCTCGGCTCTGGGCCTCAGTTCCCTCCCCCTGTGAAATAGGAGTAATGATCTCAAGCTCCTGGTGGTAACTAGGGTTGAACTAGGATGAGATATGCCAGATGCTGGGGAGGGGAGGGGGCACAGAGGGAGGGGCTCACCAAATGCTAAGTGTTCCTCAGAGGCCAGGCCAGTCTGGAACCCTGGAATTGGGGTTAAGAGCTAGGGAGCCGGGGGGCGCCTGGGTGGCTCAGATGGTTGAGCTTCTGCCTTTGGCTCGGGTCATGATCCCAAGGTCCTGGGATCGAGCCCCACATCGGGCTCCTAGCTCGGCGGGGAGCCTGCTTCTCCCTCTCCCTCTGCCTCTCCCCCTGCTCATGCTCTCTCTCTCTCTCTAATGAATAAATAAAATCTTAAAAAAAAGAAAAAAAAAGAGCTAGGGAGCCGGGAGCAGAGCCTGTGGTTGTCCCCAGAGCTGCAGAGTGTCCTTGGGCTGTGGAGGCTCCCATGGCCCCTCCATGTCCCATTCCAGCAAGGGGAGAATCCGGCCTCTTAAATACCCGCAAGGAGGAGATTCTTTCCAAAACAGCCCTCATGGGCAGGAAGTTCTAATTTTAGTGCCGACATAAATTTTCCTTGCTGTGATATGGAGTCTATTTACAGATAGTTCAAAACTTGATTTTAGTGAATTTTTACTTCCTTATTCAGAGCTGTAGCCAAAGAGCCTACAGAAATTATCTGAATTCCTCCTCCCCTCCTCTTGACCTTGTGGCTGCACTGGATTCACCAGGGGAGCTTTTTTTTTTAAGAGTGCAGCTCCCAGGTCTTGCCTCCAGAGACTCTGGGTGCCGACAGGGGTGGGGGACTTTATAAACCCCCTGGGTGATTCTACCGTGTAGTCAGGGAGAAGAACCAGAGAGTGCCTGTCGGGGGTCAAGGACTCGACGAGGGGATAACTGAAGACTTGAATGGCTCGGTGCTCCCCACAGTTGAGTGTGTTGGGTCCTGCGTATGGCCCGCAGGCTTCTCCGCGGGGGTGGGAGAAGCTAACCTGCAGCTTTCCTTACAGGTTAAGTAGGCCCCCGCCGGCTCCTGACTCCTGATCTCTGAGCTCCGTGGGGTGCCCGACATCCGGAAGCATTAGAACCATCACGGATGCTGTCTGGTCCCCTCTCATCAGCCTACCTCCCTCCTGGCCGACAGCTGGGAGCCATCACCAGCATTACCTTCCATTGCCTCCCCGCCTGAAGCAGCACGGCAGGACCTGGGGAGGGCCGTCGCTGTCAGGACCCCCTGCCTGGGCTGCCCTTGGCGTCTCCCGCAGGCTCAGGCACATCTCCTCGGTCGCCCTGGCCTGTAGAGCTAAAGCTGGGGAGAAGAGGCTCTGATCGGCCCGCCCACCCCCCTCCTCTGGGTTACAGGGCTTCGCTTCTCAGGGAACAGAAGAGGAGGCCTCTGGGGGTTTCCCTAGGATGCTGGGTCAAACAACCTCATTTCGGTCTTCCTTCCTCTTAAGGGGTTTCACGTTGAACATACAGCCCTGCCCTCTCCTGTGATTTCTGAGGGTCCCCGCTCTTGGCCCCAGGCATGACAGAGCCTGATTTTCCCTCGACTCTTGGTCTGGCAGAGCCTGGCAGAGTTGAGAGAATGGGTGGTCCAGGCCAGGTGCTAGAGCCGCGGGCACCTCGCCTTCCTCTCTCCCTGAGGCACGGCCAGGCTCTGGGAGATGCAGCCAGCCGCGGTCACCGGTGAGCACAGGCCTGTAAGTCCAGATAAGAGGCCTGCGCCTTCGAGAAGTAGAATAAACAGGGCCGTCTTTTCTATTTCTGAGTGGCTCTTGCTGGGTGGTGTCTGTGAGGCAAGGGAAGGCTCTTGGCGGAGTGCGCTTGGCCTCCCAGCAGGGCTGGGTGGGGATCTGTGAGGACAGGATTGGGAAATGGAGCCGGGACTGGTCACTTCCCGATTCCTGCCTTTCCCCTAAATGTGCCCTAATTTCGAGGAAGAGCCCTAGGAAGATGGCATCCTGCTGGGAGGGCTTGCCTTCCCAGTCCTTCTCCTGCCCCCAGCCATTTGGGGGAGCTGTCTAGGGGGCCTGGGACTAGGGGAGAAAGGAGATCTCTCTCCCCCCTTAAATCCACCATCTAAGTGCCTACTCTTCTCCCCCCTTCACCCCCACCACTGTTCAAAACCTAGGCTGTGTCCTAAATACTGAGCTTGAGCACTCCTCTGGGTCATTTCAAGTGGTGCCTGGACATTCAGATTTATACAAACTTAGTCTTTCCCCTGCAATACATCCAGCCTCCCCTTAACCAGGCCGCATTACCCACCCAGCCTGGGGCGTGGGGGAGAATGCAGTAAAGTAGCCCCCTTAGGGGAGGGAGATGCGTGGGAAGCCCCATTTGTGCACCAACATGATGCTTGACTCTGGGAGAAGCGCAGAAATCTTTCCTGCCCATCTTCGTGGAGCCTCGACGTCCTCAGAGGCTACGCTGCCTCATGACCCAGCAGGGCAGAAGTGAGGACGCCCAGGTCCTCGACTCCGACACCCTCCGTGCTGCTTCTCTATGGAGAAGACCAGCACCCTCTAAAGCCCCAGGGGAGGGCTGCTGGGGAGTGTTACTAGCATTGAGACTCAGTGGCTTCACATACGCCATTTGGCGGGGGGTGTCCGTGGGGTCACTTAAACCCAGTGGGTTCCGATTCTGGGGCCCCCGGAGCTGGCTGCTGCCTCGATGCCCCTGGGCCCTGGGCCACCTCGGGCCGCTCTGGCTGCGTGAAGCTCGGGCTGACACTCCTAGCTCGTCGGAGGCCCCACGGGGAAGTCCCAGAATGGACTTTCCCTGCCAGCCGTGGCTGCGTCTGGATCACACATGCTTGGTGGAGCTCAGCGAAAGAGCCTGGGGATCCCTGAAAGCCAAGTGCAGATTTTTGGGGGATGATAGGATCCAGGCTCTGTGCTCTCACGAGAAAGGCCCAGCAGAGACCAACTCAAAGGCTCAGTTTGTTCCCGGGCAGGGCAGAGCCCCTGCCATGGATGCGTCCCCCCATTTAAACTTCTGCAGAGGCTCTCGTTCTCCGTCGGTAGGGAGTGAGGAAGTGGACCAAGGCCCGTGGCCGGAAGAGCCTTAGAAGATCCTCCGGTGTCTGAAGACCTCTTAAAATTCCCTTTCTGTTCTCTGTCATGATTCCTAACTTAACACTTAAAATGAAGAGTCCACTGGGCTCCCCAGACCCGACGTGAGCACCCGAGGGGCGCCAGGCCCTGTTACCGGCGCCGGGACCACACAGGTGACCACGACGGATGCCTGTCCCGGAGGAGCTCACCGTGTCATGAGGGAGGAAGTTCAGCGTCCTGAGGAGAGTGCTGGGCTAGGAACGCACAGCTCAAGTGCAGCGTGACATCACGGTCTCGGGGGGCCGTGCTGAGGTCAGCCTAGGAGGGTGTCAGGGAAGGACTCGGGGAACCGTGGGCTCCGGGCGGCGGCCCCGGCGGGTGAGTGGAATTATCTAGCAAAGAAGGCATGGCAGGCATCCGTGGTGGTGGGAAGAGCACGCGCCGTGGCGTGGAAGGAACTGTAAGTATGTGTGTCACTGAGCATAAGCCCAAGTGGGAAGTCGGTGTTGACGAAAGGGAGAAGCCAGACCCAGAAGGTCCTCGTAGACCACACTGAACTTGAGCTTTACCTCAGGGAGCCGTAGACACAGGTTTTATGTCAAGTCCAACTAGGATTTTAAAGATACGACTCTTTGGGGCCTACGTGGAGGGTGTATTGAAACTCTGTGTCTCAGTCTCCTTGTCTGTAAAATGGTGGTGGTGGTGAGAGCTTTCAAAGTTACAGGTGGGAATAGATCTGGTATTTCCACACAGGGCCTGAAACACAATGTGAGTTCTGTACACACCCTCCCGGCCCTGAGCTCGCTTGGCTGTGAGGCCCCTTGTACAGGGAGGGTCAAGAGACAGATTCTCTTGTCTCAGGTGGGCCAGGCCGTGGCTCCGTTCAGTCACAAAGGTCTGGGAAGAACCCACACGGCGGCATTCAGATTCATGGCGAGCATCCTCTTAAAACAGGCTGGGCCAGGTTAAAAATGGGCCTACCTAGGAGGACGTGGGGGCACGTCCCAGCTCCCCACACGGGAAGGGCAGCCCGCTTGGAGGGCCTGGTGCCTGCCTCTGGGCCCTAACACTGCGGGCCTACAGTCTCTGTCTCTCTCAGGAGCTACTCAGTGTCCTCTTTAGAGGCTGACGTCCTGGTTCAAAACAGAGCTTCTGGGACCCACCCACAGGATTCCAGTCAGTACGGGGGTGGCCCAGGAACCCGCATTGTTGATGAGCTTCCCTGGTGATTCTTACACAAGCTAAGGCTTGAGAACACTGAGGCCGAGTTTGCAAATATCCTGCAGAGGACACAGGAATGGGCCCACATAGGCCAAAGGGCAGGAGGTGGTAGACACCTGACTAAATGCCACCCGCCCAACCCCAACCTGACAGCTGAGGCCAGGGGAGCCAGGCTGGGTGACAGGACAGACCCCCACAGGGGCCCGGCCGTTCTCCCACTGCACCCACCATTTGCCCTCACGGGGTGTCTCCCTTCAGCAGCGGGCGCCTCAAAGGATCGCCACAATGAGCCCTTTGGGGTTCACTTCCAAGCTGCTTCAGTGATTTTTGTCAAGGGTAGGAATTCCTGGCTTTTCCCTTCATCTTGCAGAGAATCCTCAGCCAGTTGGGGGTGGTAAGGAATGGGCCAGGATGGCCTGAGGTAGCTTCAGGTTATTTCCCTTGGAAGCTCCAAGTTTCGGCAGTCATTTCGAGTAGTTGGGTCCTTTCCCTGCACCCTTTGCAGAGAGACATGGGGGTGTGCGTGGCGGGGAGACAAGAGATGGGAATGAGGACAGGAGAGAGGGTGGGAAGGAGGACTGGGAGGAATGGAGTGATAAAGGGATGGACAGGGAAAGGGAGAGGAGAATGAGGGGGAAAGGGGGCAGAAATGAGGGGAACGAGATAGAGACCTGGAAGAGACGGGTGTGTGTGTGTGTGTTTGTGTGTGGGTGTGTGCACGCGCGCACATGTGAGGGGGCTGGGGCGAGAGCTGGGCTAGCCTGGAAGGCCATCCAGGCCACTGTGCTCGTGCTGGTCTGTCCCAGTCCCAGTCCCCGGCTTCCTGCCACAGCGATGGGCCCAGAGCGGGCTTAGTGCTGGAATGTAAGTGCCTGTGGCTTGGAGCCTCCCCGCTGGCTGAGTGGGGGAGAGCTGCTGACAAATCTGCCTGGAATATCTGAGTTTTTCCACACGGAAAGAAGAAACATATACACAAACCAGTCTTATCATAAGCCCGGCAGAGTGACTTGGGACGGAAAAATTCCATTATCGAGAGGCAGACGGGGGAGGCGCCACCGACTTCTGGCCAACAAGCCCCACCCACCCCCACCCTGCATGGGGACACCTTTCCAGGAGCCCTCAGATCCCTGCTGCATTCCGACCCTCTTGTCCTAAGTACTGTCAAGGACCTGGATGTGCCCCGTGGGAGCACGGGAGCTCGGTGACCCAGAGAAAACCCACCCTCCTGAAGTGGGGATGGTGTCTTACCAGCCCTCACCGCTGGCCCAGGAGGCAAGAAATCCGCCCCAGTGACCATCAACTTGGGAGGATGCACATGAGCCTTAAACAGAGTTCCCAACACCATTGCCACCCGGCCCCATCAGGTCACTGGGTGCCTTCTGTTCTCGCTGGGCCAGGCAATTCCTTGTCTCCCCGCCCTGCAGGAGCCATGGCCTAAAGGGTGTTAAGAGATGAGTTTGGGATTAGGTACCACTTGGGAGCTGACAGGTGAATTCATTTCATTCAACTTTTATTGAGCACCTCTTACTTGCCCTGTACCGTGTGATCAGAAAGACCAGCAAGACGCAAGTCAGGTGGGGGGGCCTGGGTGGCTCAGTTGGTTAAGCGACTGCCTTCGGCTCGGGTCATGATCCTGGAATCGCGGAATCGCGGGATCGAGTCCCGCATCGGGCTCCCAGCTCAGCAGGGAGTCTGCCTCTCCCTCTAACCCTCCCCCATCTCATGCTCTCTCTCTCTCTCTCTATCTCATTCTCTCTCTCAAATAAAATCTTTAAAAAAAAAAAAAGACACAAGTGGGGAAGGCAAAATGTAAATTGTGACTCACATCATGATGATGTGAGTGTTAGAGACGCAAGCAGCTTGTAGGGTCCCAGAAGAAAGAGTGAGGATCAGGTCTGGGCAACTCTGGGAAGGCTCTATGGCATTTGGATTCGACCTTGAATACTGAAGAGGATTTCAACAGGGAAAGAAAAACGGGGAAGTATTTTGCTGATTCTTGGAACTGCACCTACAAAGTGAGATCAGAGATGTTTAAACACTGTCCTTTTTACCACACCAGTTGGGTAGTGTAAAGGCAAAATTGTGCATTTGAGTCCAGACTGTGACACATTTTGGGGGCTAGTCACATGTCTTCTCTGAGCCTCAATTTTCTCATCTGAAAAATAGGAATGTCAGCCATTTCACAGAGTTGCCATGAAGATCAAGTCATTCAAGCCCAAAGTGCCAGCCCCACAGTAAGCACTGGATGCATATTTCTTGAGTAAATATAACACATAGCATTTGACGAGAGACTTTTACAAACATTTTAATTCTCCAGCAACATTTTATTACGGTCCCGGCTCACAGTCTAGCAATAGAAAGTGTTACTGACCCCCAAGACTCCCCACTTCCATGGGAGGCTGAGCTCTGCGTCCAACAACCTGCCCAACAAGGGAAGAGAAGTCACGTGCAGAGCTGTAACCCTGCCCTCAACAAGGGTGAGAGCATTTCCCCTCAAATGTCTATGGAGGGGTCCCACAATCCCAGCTACTCACTGCCTTGTGCCCATTTTCAGAGTGGGGTCTGTGAGGCACCTTAATCAACTCCTATAAAACATAGGCCAGTACCCAACTCCCTGGATCTCTGGAGGTGGGGTCTGGGGATCTGCATTTGGAACAAACTCCCACTCCTAAGGTATGGGAACGTTCGGGGCTGTTGTCGCCCCTGCCTGGACTGCCCTTGCTCAGACAGACACAGGGCTTCCTCCACTCAGGTCTGTGTTTAAATGTCTGCTCCTCGGAGAGGTCTCTCCTGGCCGCCCGACCTAAGAGTTGCCCCTGCCATTTTCTATCCTCTTCATGTGCTTTACTTTTCACCATGAAGTACTCAGGACCTGACCCGATATTACACTTATGTTTGCATGTTTATTATCTGGCTCTCCCCTGAAAATGGAAGCTTCAGGAACATGTCCGTTCCGCTGTTGGACCTTTAGGGCCGACAGCAGCGCCCGCTAGAGAGCGGATCTTAGCTACTTGTTAAATGAAGAAGTGCTCTGTGCCCCGGCAGGTGCGCTGGTCACTAGTGCTGTCTGCCAAATAGTTCCAGCTCTTTCCCCATTCTGAGCACAGGACGGCATTGCCCCCCTTGTGGAGGGCGGGCTCTACGCCTCGGGGCTCTCTTGGCTTCCTTCTGCATAGTGGCCGGCAACATGTGATGTGGTGGCCGCTCCATCAGCCCGGGGCCCTGAGTGGCTTTGAAGAAGAGCCTCCCTGCCAACTGGCAGAGGGCATGTCAGAGTGAGAAAGAGGTTTCTAGTTTAAAGGCAGTGAGATTTGCAGGTTATTACCGCAGCATAACCTAACCTGTCCTGACTGGTCCAGTGAGCTTATGCTAACAGCTGTTCTCTCAGAATCACTGGGAGGTCCCCGACATGCTCTGGGGATTTCAGCAACTTCAGATGCCTCAAAGCCAAACAAAACCGAAAACTTCCCCTTCGGAAAGTCAGGATGCATTCTGTCCTTCCCCTTTCCTTCCTCCTGGGAAGCTCAGCAGGGGGTGGGCGGGGGACAGTCCTGACACAGCACCACCCCCCCCCACCCCCCCACCCCCCGCCGTGGAGGAACCAACACGCTCCCGGACCACCTCTGAAGTGATCTCACACACTGACCACACACTCCAACAACTCACATAATCTTTCCCCTTGGTCAAAAATAAAAACAGCACACCTACTCTCCTGGGAGTGAGTCACAAACAGAAAAAAGTCGATGGCTCTGGGCCAAGAGGATCTGCGAACACGGGAAAAACTCCCAGTGGACGTGTCTCAGCAGATGCTGTGCTTTCACCCTGCTGGCCCACCGGACCAAAGAGCCATCCAAACAACTCTGAACCTCAAGCATCGGACACTGCGCCAGGCCAGGCATCGTCCTGACCCTCCACTGAGACTCGGAGTTCTTTAGTACTTCCTCCCTGGGGAAGGAGGACTGACTTGAGAGAGAGAGTGTGTTGTGGGAGAGGCTGCTCCTTCAGGGAAGAAGGGGACTGGGCTGGGAAAGATGGTATCAGAGGAGGCAAGTCCCAGGCAGGGAGCCTCCTGTTGGGGGTCAGGGGTGGCAACTACCTCTGCCAACCTCGATTTCTTGGCTCAGGCAGATGAACCTTAAGATAAACTTGATAAACTTTTTGGGTTGGCTACATGAGGTTATGTTATCCCCATCTTCATCTCCGTTCCCATCCCAGAAGCCAAATGTAGGGCTCTGGCCCCGCACAGTCTCCTCCACCATCCAGGGCCGAGAGCAGCCACCCCCATTCCTCCAAATCAGAGCTGGAGCAGGAAGGGGAACCCAATTTTTCTGTGCATCTCAGACAAATGGGAGGGGGTTTACGTCTGGTTGTTCCAGACAGTCCTCAGTTTCCCAGGGCTAAAGGAGACACTCATCCAATGAGCCTCTCTATATGGGGGACCTGGCCTGGGCTGCCCAAACTCATGCTTGGTGGGGGCAGGGAGGGGGATGGAGGACAGAGATGGCAATTGTTGGCAATTATTTCACAAATGGCATTTTAGAACTGGCCTTTCAGAGATGTGCTCATTGCCAGGTCCTTTCTTCTTGCCATACCCAGCTGTCACCCAGAGCTCAAGCTGGGTCCACATCCTGGACCTCACCCAGCTCCCTGCCTCCTGGGAGGGAGTGATCTCCTCCAACGAGTCTCAAACCTGTGGTGATGGATGGATAACAGAGGGGTGGATACAAGCAGATCTTTATACGCAATGCAGGTTTCTGCAACAACCCCAAGAAAACTGCCGAAAAAGTGGAAGAGGTGGGAATAAGAGACCAAAAAGGGGAACTGTACTTTCCTGCGTGAACATTCAGCAGAAAGCATTCAGGGATAGAGCCCCCCCTCCCACCCCCCGCCATGAGTTTTTCTCAGTGTGCCCACTGAAGTTCACCTGCCCTGTGGGGAAAAGAACAGAGAAGCCCCCCCTCATCACCACCTTAGATCTAGAGTAGTGGAGTCCTTGGGCCAGCAGCAGCAACATCACCTGGGAATCTGCTAAAAATGCAACATCTCAAACCTCAGCCCTAAACTCCTACTGAGTCAGAAACTCTAGGGGTGGAGCCCTGTAACCTGTGATTTAACAAGCCCTCCAACAGACTGCACGCCAAAGTTTGAAACCACTGATGGGAGAGAAAGCAAGGTTCAGACAGGGGAGCGGAAAGGTGGGGGAAGGGAGTAAAAGGGGTGGCTCATGATGCACCCTCCCTCATCTCAACTCCTTCTGCTCTGTAACACTGTCGAGTTGCCTATTTTCCCTTGTGCCCAGAAACGACCTCCTCAAGTGAGAAGCTCCAGCCTCTCGTGAGACCCGGGGACGCGGCACTACAAATGAGGAGGACTTTCTGATTGCCACCACCATGAAGGAGAAGCCATGGACCAAAGCAGGCTGGGAATTCCCTGACCACTCGACTCTTGAAATTTTAGGAATTACCTAAAAATTACCTCCAAGGGGAAAGAAAAAGCAAAAGTGAAGATTCCCCTACCAGACGCTAGGGGGGGTCCCATCTCTGGCCTGGGAAGAAGAGCGTGCGTCTCAGGTCTAGAGGAATTTAGATTATTTCCAAAGTTGGTTGCTGGTGACCTCTGTTAAATCAACCAAACTGAACCCCAAGTTTTAAGAGGACAGTCAGTGATCACCGCGTCAGAGTGGTGGATCGCAAAAGCATTTACCTGTCTTCCCACTCCCAGACCAATTTACAGGCAAAAACAAAAACCTAGAGAGGCTGGAGAGGGCCCCGGGTCATGCAGCTGGCCTGTTCAAAGATCCAGCAGTCCCGTTGCCCGCCCACGAGAGACGATCAGGACAGGCTACGTAATTTGTAGGACCTAGTGTAAAGAGAAAATGACGGGCCCTCTGTTCAAAAAGTATTAAGACTTTCAAGACGGTGAAATCAGAGCATCCAAATGGAAGGGACAGAGGAGGTTATGCAGCCGGCTCTGGCGCCAGCAGGAAGGAGTTCGTCTTCGGGTCCCACAGGTGAGCTGTCCATCCCTAATACAGAGTAGGGCTTTCGGGGCTGGTGTTTCCACAGTAGTTCCTGGAGCAGCTGTGGGGAAAGGAGGGTTTGGTTTAGGAAGATAAGCTCTCCCAAGCCATGCGGCGAGAGAGCGGTCTCACGATCCCCCAGGGCCCCCGATCATACAACCCCAGTCTTCCGGGAAAGGAATATCCTACCAGACAGGGCTGCCCAGAGAGGGGAAATCCAGCAAGAGTGAAAGTCGCAGGCGGACACCCTAGCCGGCCGCGGAAGCGGCTTCCCGCGGTCAGCCTCGGAAGCGTCCCCCGCGGCGCGTCCCTCGGCGTCATGGGACTCGGCGCTGCTGCGGGGGCCGGAGCGCCGGCGGGGCCTGCCCAACCCACGCGCGGCCGGCTGGCCAGGGGGCGTCGGCGGCGTCGGGGGGATGGCACGGCCCACACCCTCCCGTGAGCAGGAGAAGCGGGAGGGTGGCGCGCGGGCACCCGGCCCGGGGACCTCTCCAAAGACCCATCCCCAGCGAGTTCCTAAGCCCTTCCCTGCCGCCTGCTCCCTCACCTGGGCGTGTTGGGGTGCAGGGATGCGGGGGAGAGGGGGGAGCTGGTGTTGGGGGAAGTGATGGGAGAGGGAAGGAGGCAGGGCTGAAGGCAAGACGGTCCCGACAGCAACGCCTCTTCAACGGCCCCGGTCGTCCGGTCCGCTCCCCGCAGACGCCCCGAAATCCGCGCTGCCTCCCGCGCCCCCCGCCGCTCGGCCGGTCGGGGGTTCCCCGGGGCGCCCTTCCTGCCGCGCGCCCGTCTCCCCGCCCCCGCCCCGCCCTGCAGGCTGCGGTCCCTTTAAAGGCGCGCTCGTGTGGGGCCGCCCTTCTCTCGAGGCTGACTCGGGAGCCGCGCCGCCGCCCCCGCCAGCCGCCGTCGCTCGCCAGGCATGGCCATGGCGTCCCCGGCCATCGGGCAGCGTCCCTACCGGCTGCTCTTGGACCCAGAACCGCCGCGCTACCTGCAGAGCCTGAGCGGCCCCGAGCCGCCGCCGCCCCCCGGCCGCTCCTCGCGCCGCTGCGCCCCCGCGCCCCTCTCCACTGCGCCCGGGGCGCACGAGGGGCGCGGCGCCCGGAGGGCGGCCCGGGGGGACCCGGAGCCCCAACCTCGGGCCTCGCGACCCGCCCGCCCTCTCCGGCCTGGTCTGCAGCAGAGACTGCGGCGGCGGCCTGGAGCGCCCCGGCCCCGCGACGTGCGGAGCATCTTCGAGCAGCCGCAGGATCCCCGCGTCCCGGTGGAGCGAGGCGAGGGGCACAGCTTCGGCGACCTGGCGCTGCGGAGCGGCCCGGGCTGGTGTGACTTGTGCGGACGAGAGGTGCTGCGGCAGGCGCTGCGCTGCGCTAGTGAGTGTGAGGGCAGGGCAGGGGAGGGGCGCGCGAGAAGCCCGCAGTCCGCCGGGGGGCGGGGGGGCGGGGGAACTGCCAGGGGGCTGGCGCAGGGGACGGTCATTGCTCTTCTCCACTTCAACCAAGGGAGACACGCCCGGGGGGGACTGCTTCTTAGTCCCCTGGAGGGTAGGCTTTAGTGACTGCCTACCGCCCAGCTATGGCGATGCTGTGTTTGACAAATACCTCTTTCCCTGACAGGTGCGTACCCCGCCCCTACACACACACACACACACACGCACACACAGAGTCACTCACTCAGGTTGGGGATGATGACCACGGCGTCAAGGTCATTCCGTTGTCTCCCACGCACCCTCTTGCTTTTGTTGTAGCTTCTTGACAGTGGGTTGTGAGACTGGTATTGATATGGCCATTTGACCCGTGCTTATTAGGGTTAATGGGAATATGGCTTGTTTGTCGCCTGTGGTCCAGGCCCATGGTACATGCCCCCCTGTGTTACGCCTCTCCTTTAGGGCGCACTGTTGGGACAGGAAAGAGACCTGGTTAGGCTTTGGATGGAAACAGGCTGTAGGTTGAAGTGAGCCTGAGGTCACCCTGGACCTGTGCCCCGCCCCTTGCCTTTCACCTCTGGCCCCTCAAACCTTTGGACTCTGCTCTAATGTTTGGCAGTGTCCTGTCTCCCTTCCTCCCCCTCTTCCCCCTCCGTCTCCTCCTCCTCCCTCTCCTCCTCCCCCTCCTTCTCCTCTTCCTCCTAGGTTACTGCACCAGTCATCAGGCTCTAAAATTCCCCAACTCCCTGTCCAGGACTTTCCTCCCCGGAGCTCTCAGGCCCCCCACCTCCTTCAGAGACAGACTCTTCTCAAAGCCTGACTGTAGACCACTAGACACCCAGTGTGTAGACTTTCTGAGCAAATTTACAGTCTTCTTGGAGGTGGGGGTTATTTTTCGCTTCCTACAGGTCGGTGTGTGTATTTCTTTCACGGGTGTCCTCTCCCCACGCCCATATTTGCAGTTGCCATGTTTGGTGGAGGATATCCATATCCACGTGTTTATGTGTTTATAGAGATAGTTTAAATATCGGAAGTACAAAGCACAGAGGCTGGCACAGCCCCTAACAAGCATCTCTGGAAGTGGCTTGTGGTTTGTATCTGTCAGCAAAGGCCCTCCCCCCTTGACCAAAGCCCCACTGCCCCCATCGGACTGCAGCAGCTACCGCCCATCAGGAAAAGCCTACCTTGCCCGTGTCCGCAGTTCCCAGCAGAGGCTGTGCGGGGTGCCTCCTGCTGTAGCTGGCTTTGGGCAAGGAAAGCTCACCTTCTAAGCCAGGGTCAAGTGGAAGGGAAGGATTGGAGGGGAAAGTAGGTGTTGCTCCCTCCACCACCAGAACTCACAGTTCAGGTGCTAGTACAAAAGGAAAGAGCGAACTTTCTAGAGGTGTGTGGTGTGGGTGGAGGGCTGCCGTCACTTGGTAAATGCTCTTGACCCTACAGTCCAGTCACATGTAGCTTGCCCATGATGTCTTGGCCACGATTGCCCTCTCAAGTGTCCTAGGGTACGTGACTGTCTCCACCAATTCTATAAACACACACAGAGCCAGTGTTCTCACTGTCATGGATCTAGTTGTGCTAGAATCCTGAGAAACCCACTTCATTGGAATTCTAGTCTGTAGTAAGACATTTGGGGGATGCCTGAATACCAGAGATGGGAGCAGGGCTGGAGTCAGGGGACTAATGAGCGGAGTCTCTGTCGTTATTAATATTTAACTACTTGTGGACCTGTGGCTGGATGGGAACAGTTGAGAAATGTTCTGATGTGCAAATGGGCCACAGGCAGGTGAAGACACCCCTGGCCAAACTCACCGAGCATCTTTGTGTAAGTTGAAGATCTAATTCCGTGGTGGGCTTGGTTTGTTTTATCTTTGTTTTGAAAAGCAAGGTTCAGAAATATGACCTTAAAAAGGCGGTAGCAGGCAGCGATTAAGAGAACAGACTGACACTAGAAGACCTGAGTTCGAATCCTTACTCTGCCACTTAATCTCTGTGTTATTCTGGGCCTCTCTGTGCGCATCTGCTTCCTTGTTTTAAAAAAATGGGGATAATAACATTACCTACTTCATTGTGTTAATGTGAGAATTAAATGAATTAATATATGTAAAATGCTTAACACAGTGCCTGGCAAAAGGCATTATGAACGTTTAATGCAATACGAATGTTATTGTTATCCCCTCCCATCCAACAGCTGTAACAATTTGTCTGGGCTCATGACACCTCTGAGGATCACCTTTCCAAGCAGTGAGTACAGTTCTCAAACCCTGCCTGGCTGAAGTAATGGGGAAGCGAGTGCCATGAGCGTCCCAGGATTTGCGGGTATTAACTGTCCTCCAGAAACACCACTCCTGCCCGCTGTGGGCGAGAAGCATCCTCACTGAATGCCAGTAGCTTAGAGAGCACTAAGACATTGATGCCTTGTCTTTATATCACTTGCCCCCAGCAAAGTGCCAGGCTCAGAGCAGCCTCAGTAAGTAGCATTTGATGAAGGTGGTGGCTTGTTTTTCCTCTTCAATCTCTCTGCTCTTGGAAACAAGCAGAAGGGCAGTGGTATATGAATGACGTAGGTCAGGGCAGGAGCCTGACGATGGGTGGCAGCCATGTTGGCAAGATGCGCTCTTAATAAGGGAAACGTTTAGAAAGCTGTCTTCCCACGGTCTGCCCGCCTGTTTAGTGAAAACCCCTCTAACTTAGCCTTACCCCTACTTCCAGTTCTGTAACGGACTCTGGTTAATGCTGGATTTGCCCACAGAGGGGTTCAGAGTTAATATTAATCTCCAGGATTAAATAAATCATGTTTATTAGGTAGAGAAAGATATCCAGTGGGGTTTGGGGGAAAGAGAGAGGCGGAGAGACAGAAGCAAAAAGAGAGAGACGCAGAGAGACCGAGAGACACACAGAGAGATTATGTGAACGCTTGTGTGCTTTGGGGTAGGGGCGATGGCAATGGCGAGAACCCACCTCCAGCATTCCAGGAGGGCAAGGCCAACAGCAAACACCCTGCGAAAGTCACCGGCTGCCCTTTGGCTTTGGTATCAGAAATGTCCTTTACAGGTCATGGACCGTTTCTTCTGTAGAAGACACATGGAGTTGACCTTTTACCTTTCATCTCGTTTTGTGGATATGTAAGCCATCCTGGACTAGAGAAAGTCTGGAAAATGGGGAAACCCGAAGTCCAACTCCACATTCAAGGAGCGATGCTTGGACATACCTTACATGATGCTAGTGAGTGCCTGGAGCCTTCTCTGGACGCGTCATTGTTCAGAACTATGAAGTGTTATGTGATTGGGATTATAGGGTTGAAAGGGGAGCCCTGGGGCTCCTTATCCTACTCCCCATTTGATAGATGTTTAATTATGATGTGAAGAGGAGGTGCTCGCCATGAGACCTCAGGGACAGGGGACTTTCTGGGGTGAGTGAGACTGATGTCCCACAGGGCCCCTTGTCCAGCCTTCCCGGCTCTGTCTTGTCACTTCATTAATGGCTGGGCTCAACCCACCTCTCTGTAAAGACTGGAACCACCCATGTGACAGCCACTGGGTCCTGTGGAGTCATCTCTTGTGGTGCCTTCTTTGTAGGAGAGGTTACTGTGACATTGAGTTGCCCTGGTGCAGACCCTAGAACTCTTGGGCACTTGGAAAGCATTTTATTTGTCCAGTACACCCAGCAGCACTGAAGTGTGTGGCTTGAAGTCTTTTCGTGGATTCAGGCCCCTGTTTGGCTGGGGAGGTTAAGGAAAAGGACGTTGAGTTGTTAAAGAGAGTGGAACCCCCCACCTCCAATTCCTCCCGCCCCGGGCTCTAATTGGGATCTGCTCCTAGGAAAAGTCCTAGTGGAGTAAGTGAGTGAGTGAGTGAGTGAGTGTGTGTGTGTATGTGTGTTTGGGGACAGAGAACAGACCTGGAATGCTTTGAGGGAGGCCTTCTGAGGTCCCTAAGCTGTATCTTGTTTCCTCTCCTCCTGCTTCCTGTCTTCTGGAAAGATGAAAGTGAAAGCATTAAATGTGGGCTTAATTGTCCCCCCTCTTCATCAGAGCATGAAATTTTCTGATTATGGAGGGAAGGGGGCTTGAATCCCAGGCACAGTCAAAAATGATTAATGCCACTTGTCTGCCAGCCTAATTAGACTTGGTAATGAACGAGTGTTAGCCTGCTGATCCTACAGAGTTATTAGGTGGAAGTGAATTGACATCTCCCCTCAGCGCTGAGGCTTTGGTCTGGGATCCTCTCTCTTCCCCGCAAGTTTATCAGCCACTCAGCCTCGGCCAAGCCTGGCATGTCGGCCCTGAGTGACAGGGAATAGACAGCCCCCTGCCTGGCCCCCAGGACGCTGCCTGGCTGGTGAAGTGGCTCCTGCCACAGGGGCTGGCTCATGGGGGTGAAGAGTGTGTGAGGAGAGGGACCAGAGGTCTCAGGCCAGGCCCAGCCCACCTCTGAGCACAGGGAGACCAGTGGTAGCGCCTTTTCCCTGAAGAGCCCGAAGGATTTTCATGCTGGCTTCCACATTCATCCTTGGAATGGCTTCCTGAGGTCAGAACGTAGGGATGCTGCTGCCGAAGTCTTACGTGGGCAAGGAGGCACCGACCGTCCCCCTGGCTAGGGGCTGGACAAGGTCAGAACCTCTCGGGTGGGGCAGAACTGGCTGGCCTCGAAGGCCTTGGGGCCATCTCAGGCTGTCGGGTCAGTTCCTTCCTTCAGGCCCTGCCCAGCATTTCTGGGTCCGAAGCCACGCCCGCATAGGCTCTTCCGAGGAGCTCTGGCTCCCACCCCATTCCTCAGTTTCCCCACAGAAGGAGCTGCTGGCCATTCTTGCTCTGCCCAGGGTACTATTACGGCTGGTGAGGAAGCTGTAAATACGCCTCTGGCCTTATCAGAGGCCCTTCCTGTTCGCATTCCTCAGATGACAAGGTGAAAATTCTTGGGCAGGTGAATATTTGTGGGTGCGCAGAGCATGCAACCGGAATGTGCCCCCCCGCCAGCCCGAGCCTCCGTCAGCAGCTAGTCTTCCCTCTTGCTCACAGATCTGCTGTGCTGGTGGCTGGAGGCTGTCTGCCCCCCCAGGCCACCCCCGGTCCCAGCTGGGTTCTGGCTCTGCCTGGGTCGGGGCGGGCCGGCGGTGCTGACGTGGGGAAGGCCAGCCCGGACTGGGGAGATGGCTGGGCATTTAGTCATTTGTGGTTTTGTTCCAAGAGATTTGACAAGCTTCTCTCTGCATGTTCAGGGCAGAATCTTAGGGTTGGGAGGGGAGCTGAGCCAGCTCTTCGACTTTGGGGAAAGAGCAAGGAGGCCAAGGTGATGATGTCAGGCAGGGCAGTGGGCTCTCTTCCCTGGGGGCTCTGGTTTAAGTGGAATCCCATCAGTGCTGGGGACTAGCCGTGGGGAGCCCTGCCCCGAGGTTAAGACTATGTGGACTCAGACCTGGGGAGGTGATGTTTGGGTGCTCCCTGAAATACCCCCCACACCATGCTGAGGAGACCTGGGCAGAGCCCGTGCACCCCAAGAGCTCTCCGTGGTGTGGTCTTTGGCCAGAGTGGCTGACAAGTTCAGGTGGGGCCTGTTCTAGCCTGCCTGGGGTTCCTGGCATAGAGAAAGTTCTTGAGAGATGGACCCACAGAAAAAGCAGTGACGTTGGGTTCTTATTTTGCCCCTTTGGGACAGGAAGGAAGGAGAACAGCAGGGATCCCTCCCGGCAAGGTAGCCATGTGTGTGGCCTGCCCTCACCCCCACCCCCATGGAGAATATCCGGTCCTGACTGAGGGGTCTGGCGCCCCCTGGTTTCTGTAGAACATCCCCGCTTTCCTTCAGGATTTTCCTACCCACACCTACCACCTTGGCTCCACTGAGGGCATCAAGGAGAAAAGTTTGAGCTCACATGGTGCTGAGGGTTTGTAAGAAGGTGCTGTTGGAGTCCAGTGCGTTCATTACTGCGTGTCCGGAGGAGGCAGGGAGCAGGGCCTGTCACTCACCTGTGACCACAGTGTGGCTGGCTCATGTTTACTCTGCTGTGGAGGGCCTGCACCCCACCTTCTGCTCTCCCTCCCTGTTTCTTGAAAAAACATTTCCAGGGCAGGGCAGATCTTACCCAGATGTCTGCAGTGGCTATTGGCCACGGCTCCCAGAGAATGAAAACTTGTCTTACGTGGACCTTTAAGAAATCACACCTAAAAGTCAGGCCTAAAAGGAGAGTGATGTTCTTTGCCTATGTTTTTTTTTTTTTTAAAGATTATTTATTTATTTATTTTTGAGAGAGAGCGAGAGAGAGAGAGCTTGTGAGCAGGGGGAGGGGTAGAGGGAGAAGAGAGAGAAGCAGACTCCCCACTGAGCGGGGACCCTGATGCAGGACTCGATCCCAGGACCCTAGGATCATGACCTGAGTCAAAGGCAGAGGCTTAACCCACTGAGCCATCCAGGTGCCCTGTTTTTGTTTGTTTTTTCAATCCTTTTGTGGGTTTTTTTCCCCTTTTATTGACTTGTTAATCCTTTCATGTTTTGTGTCTACTGGATGCTGGCTCTGGGAAAGAATTATTGTCATGTTTGCTATAGATACAAGTTGGTGTCCTGTGAGCCTGCTAGGTGGAACAAGGAGAGTTGAGAATGACAAGAACCGTGGGAGCAGAGGTGCCCTGGCCCCATCTAAAGTCTTTTCTTGTGCGTTGGCTTGTGAGGTAGGCAGGGGCTGGTGGGATCATGGCCCTAGCGCAGGGGAGAAAGCACAGCATTCAGGGAGGCAAAGGACTGCTCTAAGATGACCCAGATTGGAAGGAGCAAAACCAGCACCAGAACCCAACACAGCATTTTGCCTTATAAGCTAATGTCATTTGGACATGCAAGTTCATTGAGTCTCCTCCTTTGTCTGGCCCCCCCCTTCTGCCAACGAATGCTGAAATGTCCATAAAAAGAGGTACAGAAGAAAAAAAGAGGGTGAGCCAAGGGGTGGGTGAGCCATGTGCCAGCTAGACAGTCAGCCAGTGCCTGGATAATTGAGAATTGGCTGCACTTAAGCCTGTTTCCAGTGTGTGGTTTCTAAATAGATTTTCAGCATGTGTAAATCATGAGATCTTTAAACAAAAGGTGAAGTTTTTCTACGTCCCAAGATAAAAGAAAAAAGAGTCTCTCTGTGGCCCTGCCCCACCCCCACTGGTGTTCGGAGTATGTAGGGGGTTGGCATGGAAATGCAGGTAGGAGGTCTTTTCCTGTCCCATGCCTCCTCCTTGCTGTGACCCGGGGTCAGCGCTGATGATGTCAGGGCTAACCAGGAACCACAGCAAAATTAGGTTGAGTGTCAGAAGGGACAGCTAGGGTGAAGAAGGGCTGGTTAGGGGCTTTAATATAAACCGAGGTTTGCCTCACGGACCTCTGGCTCTATCTCAGGCAGTGGTGTGACCACATGCGGACCAGCAAATCTGGGGAACAAGCCCCAACTCTTACCCCATCTCTGACTCTCTCTCTGTTTCTCCAGGTCAGTCTTACATTTGGGTATCATTGCTTACTTTCTTTGCTGACTTGGAGGAAGCTGTTTTTTCCATTCAAGCTGAATGGATGCTGGAGGTTTTGTGGTTTCTGTTGAAACAATTGTGTCCTTTCTGCTGGGGAGGAAAGGATTTAAAAGAAAACAAAACCCCTCAGAGATCCCTTACTATCCAAGCGAACAACAGATCCCAGCTGTAACTTGATTTGTGAGAGAAGGGGTTGAACATATGGTACCTAAATGTCTATTCAGGTGACGAATATTTTCAAAAGCGATCTGGAGTTACCTTTATATGAATGGGGTATTTCAAGGTAAGAATACACTGTAGCCCCTGCACTTGAGGTAGGGAAGGCTGTTTCTTCCAGTTGTGCTGGGCCTTGGCTGGACTCCCTCCCCAGCGGGCTGGTCATCTGGTCGGTGCTCAGACGGTGGGGGCTACAAGAGGTCATTGCATGCATTCCTCCTGCCCCTGGTTAGTGCTACAGTTTTCTATCTATCCAGTTTTCAAAGGGTCAGGAGGGAAGATTCTAGAGCCTCCCAAAGCTCCTCCAGTGTCTGCCAGTTCTCTCCTGCTGGCTTCTTCGATGGGTTAACCCCTCAAAGAACAGCTCTGTGATGAGGAGAAAGGAGAAGTGAGATCAGTAAATCCTCGAGCCCAGAGGGGGACATTCAGGAGGGGTTTTCCCCCATTACCCGTGACTCCTACTAGAAGCCCTCTAGCACACGTGTTTCCTTCCCTGAGAGTTGGAATGGGAATGCCACCCCGGCCGGGGCTCACCCTGGTGGGAGTTCTGGAACCCCTGGGGATCTCCCAACCCTTGCTTGATGGCTCCAAGTGTCGTTTTAGGACCTGGACTCACTTGTGCCCAGCCTCTTCTGTGCAGAAGTTGCTGGATAAACTAGAGGCCCTCAAAAAAAAAAAAAAAAAAAAAAAAAAGGCCATGGGCAGCCCAGTCTCCTTGAGGAAGAACGAGGGAGAAAGAACCAATGTCCGGGCCTGAGGAAGGGTGCGATTTTAGGGCATTTCTGTCTTAAATGAAGGACTGACATACAATGCACTTTTATTATCGAGCTTACAAACAAGTTTTTATTGTTACTGCACCAAGTACTGAGGCCCTCAACAGTGGGGGTGATCTAACAGGGGGACCCTCTACCCAGATTTCCTAGGAGGAAGGCAGATGATGGGGGGCCCAGTTTGGAGGAACAGAGTGTAGCTTAGGTTTGTTCTACCAACAGTTTCTTCTCTAACTGGGTCCGAGGACATGGCCTCCAGCTAGGACACCGCTCAGTGTTCTCTGTGACCCGGGGACAAACGACAGCACAGGGGAGCTGACCCAGGCTGGCAGTTGCGGGAGGAATAGCAGGGCTCACGTCTGAGCCCACGGGTGTTGACTTCTGGACCTGACACCAGGTGACCGGAGCACAGATGCGTAAATGCATCTTCATTTCTGCACACACCCGAGTCCTCCACAGTGCAGATGAGTGTCCCTCCTTCGTCTGCAACTGGCTTCCACTGGCAGTTGGCAGATGAGTTCTGGAATCTCTGGGCAGCCCTGGGAGCAGGCATCCCTCCCCAGCGACTTTCCTGGAAGGCTTTGGTGCCAGTCCAGTGCCAGGCGCCCATCTTGGCCTGGGGGACATGGCTTCTAGGAACTTCCCCACTAAGGACTTGGTGGCTTCTGGGAGTCAGTGTTGAGGGGATGCCCTGTGAGCACCGTTGTGGGGCTAGAGAACATTTCTGTCCTATTTATGCGAGACTCTCTTCTTTCCTTCTTTTCTCTTTCTTCCTCCTTCTACTGCTCACCTCTCTCTGCTCACTGCCTCCTTACGGGCCCAGTTGGCTGAAAGCCGACGCTCTTCCACGCTCTTCCCCGCCCCTGGGCTTAGCGTGGGAGGATGTGAATTAGCCCCGTCCTCCCGCAGGAGCCTATATAGCTGGTAAAGCATTATTAATCCGCCATCCCCAAAGAAATCCATTAACGAGCTCCTGGGTCGGGCGCACGGTGTGAGATAACCGGTCACTTCTGCTGTCTGTTGAAACTTTGGAGACATTGATTTTCAGGCTCACAAGCACTACTGAGCAGTGAAGCTTGGGGCAGGCTCTTTCCTGCAGCCTGTTTGGTGGGGGCATTTTTATCTTATCACGCTAAAAGCCCCAGGAATAGAAAGTTTTCCATTGGGGGAGGTGGAGGGAAAGGACCTCAGCTGGGAAGGAGAAGGCATTGCTCAGGCTGTGCTGGTGCCCGGGCCCCACGTCCCAGGTGCCGGTGACTTCCTTTGGGAAGAGGAGCTGGCTGGGCTGATTGGAGCAAAGCCCCAGTCACGGGAGGCCCCGGGGTCCTCCCAGGGCCAGTGAGTCTCCACTCATCACTCCATCCCTGCCGGCTGGCCTAGAGAGAAGCCATTGATCTCCCGCAGCGGGATGACCGAGGGCTGGGATGAGGAGGCGGCTCCTGCCTGCTTCAGAACAGTCATGGCGAGGCTCCAGCGGCTTTTCCACAGGCTCCCCAAGAGCCGTTCGGGATCACAGAGGCTCCAGGCCCTGGAGAGGTTCTGCCATGAAGCCCAGCTGGCTCGCGGTAGGTCCAAGTGCTCTAGCTAGGGGCCTTCAGGGGGTTCTTGGGTTCCGAGGCCTTGGCCCAGTGGCCTTCCCCATAGGGAAGGGAGTGCAGGAGCCTAATGGCAGCCTGGTATTTGCTGCTGAGCTCAGCGGCCCTCCAGGGGCCACAGCTCAGGTGCTGACACCCTGCCAGCTTTAGGTGGAACAGCAGATCCGAAAGCACATGCGCAGAGGCCCAGGTTGCCTGTGGGTGTGAACAGCTTTTCCTTGGTCAAGCAGTCATCCTAATCTGGGCCCCTGAGCTGGGGGAAGATGGGCACTTGGATGACACCGTTTTCCACTCTACCGTGCTAGAGCTCGGAGGGGTGTGAGACCTTGTCACAGTGTGGAGTCGGCCTCCCAAGGACCCACGGGCAGTGACATTTCCTAGGCAGGGGTTTCTCACCTGCATGGTTAGGGGAGGTGACTTCAGGGCCCCAGCACGCAGGGTTTGCAGGGCTGGGGACTACTAGCCGGGACACAGGGGACAGGAGCCCAGCCTCAGGCTGCAACTGGGCCACGGTTTCTTGCCCTGAGCACTAATTAGCAGGAGAACAGTCCTTGCCAGGGGAAGGATAATGGCATAGTGTGGGGCGAGTGAAAGATAAGAAGGAGAGACAGTAGCATTCACATTTTCAAGGAACCTTAGGTCGTCCTCCTCACTTTTTTTCAAAGAAAGGAAGCTGAGGGCAACCAAAGCTGGTGGCAACACCAGAACCAGGGGGGAGTCCTGGACACTGGCCTTCCAGCGCCTGGTTCTTTCTGCTGTGTCATGCTATCTCAGCATCTCATCTTTCTATAGCGCCCTTCTGCCAAAGAGCTGAAGCACTTATGTTTTATTTGTTTACTTTTAATATCATGTATTCCCTCCAGACCCCTGTGCAGGAGGAGTGGAAAGGGGCTTATGTTATTTCACTGATGCGGTGGCTCAGAGAACCTCAAGCCGGTGTCAGATAGGTTAAACGTGACATCGGATGTAAATCAGGTGACATGGTGCTTGTCCCAGAGCAGGTCCCTCCTTGGCAGTTGCTCTTATTTCCTGCTCCAGGAAGACCTCTAATAATGGCTCCCGGTCACTCACCTGTGCGAGCCCCCCCATAGGGCTGCGTGCTCATCTTCGTGAAAGAGATAGCGTTTGGAGGTTGCCTGGGCAGAAGTGGGGGAGGGGATGAAACTCAAACACCTTCTCTGGAAAAATTCCTATCACTGCGTTTACCACACCGCTAATTAACAAGGAAGGCTAGATGAGCCCACTGGGCATCATTAGAGCTGAGCAAGCGTGTTGCCAAGGAGCAAGTCATATTTCATCTGAAAAGGCGGATCGGGGGTCTACGGGAAACGGCCTGGGTCTCTCCAGAAATTTCTGGTGGTCCTGGCTCTAAAGGGACACAGCTGTCAGGAAGCCTTTGTGAGTCTCGTGCAGAGAAGGGCGCAGACGTAATCTGTTTACTTTTCTTCTCACGGCAAAAAGTCTCCTTTCACCTGGTTGGTTGGGGATCAGCACTTTGTGTGCAAGTGACAGCCAAGCAGGTGTGGAAAAACCAGTTGGAGGCAGCCGCCTGGTTCGCCCATAAAGGACTGAACCTGTTTGCTCCTGGGCTTCAGTGGCCTCCTGGCTCTGGTGGGCATACCTGTGTGCATACACCTGTGTGCGCATTCATGTCTGCACATCCGTCTAAACCTCCTCTGCTGCGCTGCAGGGCTTCTTGCAAGCTTATTTAGCTGTTCTTCTCCTCGGGGTCTGTGGGACACTACCAAAAATATACCCGAGGCTAGCGAGAGGCTAGACCACCCTTTGCCCCTTCTCAGAGATGGTGTCTGCTTTAAAAACAATAAAACAGGGGCGCCTGGGTGGCTCAGTCGGTTAAGTGTGCAACTCTTGGTTTCAGTTCAGGTCATGATCTCAGGGTCGTGAGATGGAGCCCCATGTTGGGCTCCACGCACGGAGCGGAGTCCGCTTGAGAGTCTCTCCCTTGCCCGCTGCCCCTCTCCCTGCTCGTGCGTGCGCACTCTCTCTCTCTAAAATAAATCTTTGAAAAAAATAAAAACAGCTGGGGCACCTGGGTGGCTCAGATGGTTAAGCGTCTGCCTTCGGCTCAGGTCAGGATCCCAAGGTCCTGGGATCGAGTCCTGCATTGGGCTCCCTGCTCAGTGGGGAGCCTGCTTCTCCCTCTCCCTCTGCTGCTCCCCCTGCTTGTGCTCTCTCACTCTGTCAAATAAATAAATAAAATCTTTAAAAATAAATAATAAATAAAAACAGTAAAACAGAAGCAAAACAAAAAACAAACCAAAAAACCCCCCTTAAGCTCTTCATTCCATATCTGTCCCTCACTACTAGAAATCATATCCTTTCTTTATCAGCTATCCAGACTCCTCCTGGTGTCTTCTCAGGGGCCCGGCGATGGGCAGAGAGGAACCTGAGCCCCTGGGGGTGGGAGACCCCACCTGCTTTGTCTCTCTTACACCCAGAGCAAAGTGACACATGCCTGGGGGGGCAGAGGCCCCTCCTGAGCAGGCCTGAAGCCGAGAGGGTATCTGGAAGCTCCACGCTGGCTTTGGATACCATGGGCTTGTTACTGTTTGTAAAGCTCCCTTAAACCCAACTGCCTACAGTGTTTTAAAAAAAAACTTTTTTTTTCTTTTCTTAAGGTGCTCTGGCAATAGAATTTATTTTTTTTCCAGGACATATCTATACTGGAAAAAAATATACGTGATGTATTTTTTTCTTTCATCCACTTGTTCCTATTACAGAAAGTCTTTGGATATAACATGCTGTCCTTTAGAATAGTGGTTCACTTAGAAGGCCCTCAAAAATTACATGTTGAATGAATGCATGCACACATGAAAAACTGACTAATAACTAGGTTTATGTGGAAAGACAGGGGCATAACTGTGAAAAGGTTTAATATTCTCTCTGTGGCTTTCTGAGCACATGTGTCCCAATGGATGCACATGCTCTCATCGCCCCTGTTAAAAAATGGTGTCATATCTTTGCATGTCTATCTGTCCGGCCATACCCTAAATTCAACTTGAACCTCTTTGGATATGGTGTCAGGTGGTCCAGCTGACAAACCTATAGACCCTTGCACACAAAGGATGAGATCCATTTGGCTTTCCCACCCTGGGCCCCCACCTGAAATCATTTACTTTAACATTTCCCCCAAAATGTATTGCCTCTTACTATTATTGTCCAGGGGTGGGCGGGACTCTCAGAGATGCTCTGTGATATCACGCTGAGGGCCTGCAGACTCGCCCGCTTCTCTTTTCTATATCCACATCTCCTCCCGGCTACCACTGTCAACAAGAAATCGCTGCATGAAGCCACAGTGCAGCAGACCAACTCATACATACCCTTGGGGCGCAGCTCTTTAAGATGCTGGAGGCGTTACTGGGAAACACAGTGCATGTGCAAATATGATACGAAAAAAATTTCAGCCAACCAAAAGATTAATTAGAGTAAATGAAAAATAGTTTCGCTGTCATAAAAAGACTGAATCGATTTAAAAGTAGAATGAACTGTAGATGACTGTGGGAATTATGGCTACAATAGGGCGTCAATGTTATAAACATCGCAAGTGTAAATAATATAGTAAAAACCAGGGAGTGGGGGCCGAAGAGCCAGAGGGAGCGTTCTGGAGTAGTCCCAGCAGAGAGCCAGTTAATTCAGCTAAGGTTGAAGCATGCGTTGTTAAAAATGGCTCAACCCTATTAAGTGTGTTTATATTTTTAAACATATATACGTGTACGCACAGGACAGGGGGCAAATATGCTTCAGGATGCAGCACCCCCAAAGACTGATGGGGTGTGAAACAGACCACGTGGGAAAGGTGGGCCGTGGCCAGGACCCGCCCCCTGCCTCACAGGGCCTAGGGAGGGCACCGTCTGAGGAGGGCACCGTCTGATGCTTCCCTCACTTCCTGCATCATCTGTCTGAACTTGTGAACTGTCCTGCCCTCCCTCCCCGCACCTGCCCCTCCCCAAATACCCCCAGCCCACACCCCGAGCCTGGCCTGGCCACAGCGTCTTCCTTTTGTGGGAGCTTTTGGCCTCGGGATGTGGGGTTGTGTTGGAGATAGATGATTAATGGGCCTGCCGGAGAGGCACACCCACCCACCCCACCCATACGGGGCAGAATGGTGCCTCTGCAGGTCAGCCTGGGCACCCAGGGTCTGCACCCAGTGTCTGCCAGGCCGGCAGGGGACGAGTCAGGGGAGAAGACAGGCTCCGGCAGAAACAACTGGTACATGAGGCCTAGCAACCAAGGTCCCAGAAAGAATCTGAGAATCGGCTTTAGTCCCTGAGCAACAGGGCAGGACCTTTTGCCCTTCCCTTCAGTACGAAAGTGTCGCTCAAAAGCGCACGTCCAACCCCAGCCAGGCCTGCCACACGCCAAACCTATCCGGTCACTTTGGGAGAGGGTGGAGACCAGGACCTTGGGGTGGCCTTGTGTCCTCAGTTCAACCGAGGCATCCCAGCATCACCCCACCTCCGGAGCTCTCTCTCTCTTCAGCAGGCCTGACCTGGGGGAGCCTGCTTCCCGTAAAACCCGCCCACCCCAGCCCTCTGTTTTACATGGGAACTGAATGTCTGATCCAGGCTGGAGCATGTTCAGGCCCATCTCCTCTTGGCTCTTCCCACAGAGATGGCAGCCTCCATGCGCCCAGCTGCCCACCTTCCCTGTCTGCGGGAGGGACCTGCCCACAGCCTCTGACCTGGGATGTGGGTCTGGCTTCCAGGTCGCTCCCCTACCACTACATCGGTCCTTCCTGCTGGCTTCCTGGCTTGCCTTCTGGCACATTCCGTGGGCTGTGTGTTGTGTGTGTGTGTGTGTGTGTTGGATTGGGGTTGGGCAGTGCAGGTGGGGAGCCGTTGTGTGTCTCCAGACTGTCCATGCTAGGGCGGGGCGTGCTGAGTACCCTCAGGGGTGGCCTGTCTTCTGAAACAAGAAACTACAGTATATGGTCTCAGCAGGGCTGGGGTTTGAGGGCCTTCCTGGAAACACAGAGATGCAGATGTCCTGAGCTGGCTGCCTGACCCACGAGCGGGGAGTTTCCATGCCCTTGCTCCACCCTGACTAGGAGTTTAGCCAGGAGTATGAAAAACGTATAGATGGTGTTGATGTTGGCAATTGCTGCGGACCGCCAAGCTTGACAAATCACAGTCTACCTTCCCATCCTCCAATACAACCCCCACCCCCCACCATGTCCCTGCCTTCCTCCTGTGGGCCCATCAACAGCAGGGCAGGAGGGAGGTTGGAGCAGGTAGGAGGAACTCCCTGGAAAGTTGCATGGTTCTTCTCACTGTAACACATTGGGAGAGGGCCCCAAAGCAGAGAGGTTTTTCGGCCAGCATCGCACACTGAGGCAGGGCACCCAGACTCAGGAATCCCACTGTGTGGAAGATGACAGCTTTCTCGAGCACCTACTATGTGCCAGGCAGTGTTGGATGCTTTACCTACATTCTCTCTCTCTTTTTTTGTAAGATTTTATTTATGTATTTGAGAGAGAGAGAAAGCATGAGAGGGGGGAGGGTCCCGTTGAGCCGGGAGCCCGATGTGGGACTCGATCTGGGACTCCAGGATCATGACCTGAGCCGAAGGCAGTCTCCCAACCAACTGAGCCACCCAGGCTCCCCTACCTACATTCTCTTTAATTTTGACAACAACTCTGCTGGCTAGGAAGATATGACTATTTCCATTTTGCAGATGAAGACATTGAGGCTAAATAAATTCTCTATTTTACTGAGGTTAGGTAAATTGTCCAGGCATCTCACGCTCCATTAGAAGCAGAGTTTGGGGGGCGCCTGGGTGGCTCAGATGGTTAAGTGTCTGCCTTCGGCTCAGGTCATGATCCCAGGGTCCTGGGATCGAGCCCCACATCGGGCTCCTGGCTCAGCGAGGAGCCTGCTTCTCCCTCTCCCTCTGCCTCTCTCCCTGCTCATGCTTTCTCCCTCCCTCTCTCAGTATCTCTGTGTCTCATATGAATAAATAAAATCTTTAAAAAAAAAAAGAAGCAGAGTTTGGGTTCAAACCCGGATCTGTGGGACTCTGGAGGCCAGATTCTGTCCATTCCCCAGCTCCTGATGAAGGGCTCCATCCCCTGCACCTCTTCTCAAAGACATCTTGCATGGCCGGCAGCGTGCTTCAAGGCACCTCATGGTCTAAGGATTTCTGATTTACTACTGCTGAGTGGGTACACTTTGGTACCTCTGTGAGGCAGCTGGTGTTGGGAGCCCGGGGTCCATCCTGCTTGCTTTCCTGCCATGCTCATCTCTCGACGTGCTGATGCCGTTGGCTCTGTTGTGGTGTAACGGGGAGCAGAGGTTCAGAGGCTGGGCCTCTTTGAGTGGGGGAGGCCGAGAGCCCACTGCTTGTGGAGCTTGACCGTGGCTGATGAGCTAGCCTCTCTGGTAAAGCTGCCCCGGGATCTCAGCGCAAGAACCGCTAGCTATTGCCCAAATAGGTCAGCATCTCCCAGATGTGGCATCCCAGAGATAAAGGGGCCACGTTTGGCGAGTCTGGCCAGAGCAGGCAGACAGGATGGGTGGGGTCCGGAGCTCCCAGGCTAAGTGGCTGGGCAGGGCTGGGACTGGAACTGTGAACGGCCACTTCCCAGGACGAGGTGGAGACCTCAGGGAGGGATGCTGTGGCCATGACCTGCTGGGGCAGAGGGAAAAAGCACTCGCTACTCAAGTCCCTTTGACTCACACTATTTTCTGGGCTTGGATCACCCTACCCCCCAGCCCCGATGAAGCCCACCCTGGCCTCAAGCAGTGCAGGATAGGGGGGCCAGGATCAAATGAAGGGGACGGCTCTGAGGAACAGTTTCCCAGAAAACAGGGCCAGCGAGAAGCAGCCAGGTGTGGTGGATTTTCACATCAGCTGTGCCGCTGACTCACTGTGAGGCCCTCAGTGGGTCTTTTCACCCTTCCAAGTCTTGGTATCCTCATCCCTAAACTTGGAGTAGACTGAAGGATCTGGAAACCTATGTCCACACGAAACCCTGCAGGTGGACGACATTTATAGCAGACTTATACTCATAACTTCCAAAACCTGGAAGTAACCAAGATGTCCTTCAGGAGGTGCAAATGGACAGAGAAGCTGTGGTCCAGCCACACGATGGAATGTTATTCAGCACTCAGTGAGCTGTCAAGCTATGAAAAGACAGGGAGGAACTTCAAATGCATGTTACTAAGTGAAAGAAGCCGATCCAAAAAGGCTACATATTGTATAGTTCCAACTAGATGACATTCTGGAAAAGGCAAAACTATGGAAGCAGTAAAAAGATCAGTGGTTTCCAGGGGTGAGGGGGTGGGAGGGATGAACAGGTGGAGCACAGAGGATTTTTAGGGCAATAAAACTACTCTGTATGATAATGTAATTGTGGATACATATCGTTACACACTTGTCCAAACTCATCGGATATACACCACCGACACTGAACCCTAAGGTAAACCAGGGCTCTGGATAATGATATACCAGTGTAGGTTCATCAGTTGTAACAAATGTGTCACTCTGCTGGGGGATGCTGATGGTTTTGGCGAGGGGGGTGGCAGGAAGTACACAGAAAGTCTCTGTATACTTGTGCTCAATTTTGCTTCAAATCTAAAACTGCTCTAAAAAATAAAATCTATTTTTAAAAATAGGGAAAGCAACGTGTCCCATAGGCATAGTATTGATTTTGTGAGATCACACACACACACACACACACGTGTATAAGTAGCATATAAAGGCTCCTGATGTTATTGCAGTGTGGGTACGTGATTTTTCTTTGTTCCTTTTCATGGCATTTTTTCCCATTAGCAAAGAATATAGGCTCACTGTAAAAACCTAGCAACTATGCAGAAAGGTAAAACACTTGAAATCCCATCCCTCCGAGCAAGGATGTCAGAGCCAGGAAGCTCTCTGAACAATGTGTTTAGACATGTGTATATTTTTATATAGTTAGGACCATAGAACAAAACCATTTTTTTTTCCAATGATATATTTGTGGACATTTTCCCAAGTTGACCAGTATCAATCTACATCCTCTTTATATAATGGCTAAGTTGTATTTATTTTTAAAAATATCATAACTCTCGCTGGCCCCCTGTAGGTGGATATGGGGTATTTCTAGCAGTTTGTTGTCATGAACAACCATGGCATGAACAGTTTAGTGAAGAGATATTTAGATACAAATAAATACACACTCAGGATGAATTACTGTAGGAAATTCGTATCATCGATGTAAAGACTTTCTCATTTACCCACATCCTCTTTAATACTGGACAGTATCAACTTGGTTAACAATTTTCTTTTCTGAAACCTGAGCAAGATTTTAGAAGTTCAATTTTGGAGAGGTCTGGGGAGGAAGGAAGGGAAGGGAGCCGTCCAGGGGCGGACAGCAGCGCCTTTCCGACGTCGGGAAGGGTGGCCCCGCACCAGACTGGCTCTGTGTCCACCTGGCGCCTTACTCATGCAGGGATCTGAGCCGGGGTCTCCCTTGCTGGAGAACAGGGGTTCAGCGGAGGTCTGAGATTGCCTGGGGACCTTTGGCATCAGGACTCAGTGGAGGTCTGGAGGAAGGTCAGAGGGCCCGGACAGGATATGCACAGATAGGCTTCTGGAATGAGGATGCCTGATGCTGTGGCCGCTGGTGAGACCCACCTTGGGTTTTGGCCAGTTGATAAGAATAGTTAGTATAGATTGAACTCTTTATATTCTAAGTATCTCATTCCGTTCTCATGGCAGCCCTGCGAGGCAGATACCTCTTTCACCTCCACTTCACAGAGAGGAAACTGAGGCCCAGGGGACACTAGCCTGGAATCAGATCGGCACTCACACTCTGGCCTCTCCACTTTGGCAAAAGGCAGAGCACCCCTCCTTACTCTGGTCACTTATCCAGTTCATACCAAACCCCTTCTGAATGTTTAGTAGTGTCTGGTCCTCTCAAACACTGAGGAGGGCCCAGCGCAAGGCTGGAGACTTGGGGGGCAGTGTCGCTGAGGGTCCATTAACCCGTGGGCCCTTTGCAAGAGGGCCTGAGGTCTGAGGGGAAATCTTGGGGTGACACGGAGAGGGGCGCTCCTGGCCAGGGCAACAGACAGGCGTGAGGCTGCGGGGTGATGGGGGGGTGGGGCTGCAGGTGCGGGAGCAGGCCTGTGGCCAGGGCAGACGGGTGCAGTGGTATTGGAGGGATCTGGGCCGTCTCAGAGCGGCCACAGCTGGTCCAGCCCAGAGGCTTGTGTGGAGAGATTCCCAGTGCAAGAATGGGGGTCCCTTGAAATGTCCTGAGAAGGGATCCCTGATACTGAGGACTGTCCCCACTGACTTGCTCTGGAGGACCAGGACAACGCTGACTTCTGCTTTTTATGTTAACTTATGTTAACACTGCATTTTCCAGTGCCCTTTTGTTTTTGTTTTGCTTTTGTTTGTACTGTCTCAGAACAAAATTATTTTAAAACTAAGAGCCACTTGTGTGTTGCTTTGAAATGACTAGCTGGAGGCAGGTTGGTGAGACTGCAGATCACCCACCAGGAGCTGAGTGGGGTGAGGCGTCTGCCTGGCGGGGCAGGGCTGGGGCTGGGAGTGGAACGCTGACCGAGGGCTCCCTCTGCAGTGCTCTGCTTCAAGAACCCCACTGAATCCTCATGGTAGCCCTGTGAGCTGGCTCGTTCCCCTTTTAGAGTTGAGGAGATTAACGCTCAGGGTCTTGCATGCAACTCTGGGCTGAAAGGGCCTGACGTTTCCGTATCAGACTCACAGCCTTCCAAACCCAAATAAATCTCTGTTTTAAGCTATTAGTTCATGGTACGTTGTTACAACAACTGGGAAACTAATGCAGTCTGGGTGCTGAGGGTGGGCCCTAGCAGCCCTCCATCCTGGCGCAGGGGTCGCTCCTTGGAGAAGGACCCCTCTTACGGTTTGTCCCCATCATTACTCCTTACGGTTGGCTTCTCTGTTTCCATAGGCCCCTCTTCCAGGACCTGGAGGCACATTTATTTTCCCCAGAGCATCCCCTGGGAAGGGGGCCGGGGGTTAGAGCTGCAAGGGAAGGGTGGAAACCGGAAAGGATAACGATTCTATTTTATAGATGACAACACTAAGGTCAAGAAATGCCAGTTCTCCCTAAGATACTCCGATTAGAACCTAGGAATGTTGTTCCCTGGTCTTTGCTGCCTCTGGTTGGGGAGATCCTCATCCTATCTATCTTGTGGTGTCAGAGCTCCCTGCCCCCTCTTGGCCCCTGCGATGTGGGAATATGAGTCGCCTGGAATCTGGTCCATTCTTCAAGCTCCCCAGAGCCTCCCTCACCAAGAAAACTTCCCTGGCTGTTGTGGCTGGCAGGGATCTCTGTCCCCTGAACAGGCAGGCTTCCTGGACCTGTTGGGCAGTGAGGCCCTGCTCTGTGCTGTCTTACTCGTTAGTTATCTTTTCACGCGTGTGTCCTGTCTGCCCAGGTAGCCTGACTTTCGCCAGAGGTCCTGTCTCATTCCTCCTCACCCTCAGGCGTGGGGAGGTCTGTGCGCAAGACATTGGAGCTGTTGCCAAAGATGGTGGTGCTGCCTGTTCAGGGAAGGCTGAGCCATTCCCGGGGGCCTATGTGGTCCTGTGCCACCCAGGGGCCCTCTCCCTTTCTGTGTCCAGATTGAGCACTAGCTGAAGGCTGCGGAGGACCATGGCTTGGCAGATGAACTGTCTTGAGGGAAAGATGGCCTGTGGGGGTTACCCACCAGGTCCCAGGGGAATGCCACCCTGCCTTTGGAATCTCCTGGAACTCTCCACAGGAGCACATCAGGCCTGCAGGCTACTGGCTGGGGCTGGTGGGGCTTGCTTCCGTGTTTGGAGAAGGGCATGGGGGCTCTGACTTCATCTCTGCTGGCCGAAAAGCCCTGGGCTTGGCATTTCCAGGGGCCTGGAAGTATCAAGATGTGTTCCAGTGGTTTTGCTACAGTCTGTGATTACACAGTCTGGTGGAACAAAGTCATTGGCGCTCAAATGTGCCTTTTATAAAATCCCCAAATACTCTTCCTGGAGTCTTCTGTTCCCTAGCTCTGTCCAGCTCAGCGTTGGGACTGTAAAAAAAAAACAAAACAAAAAAACAACTTTCTGAGGTTTTGGTGCTGTTTTCAGGGGGCGTGTGTGTGTGTTTGTGTGTGTCAGAGAGAGCAGAGAGAGGGAGAGACAGACAGACGGAACATGAGAGAACTGGATGCACAGAGGGACATACAGAGCCTGGGTCAGCGGTACCAGGAGTTCAAAGAAGAGACTGGAAGACCTCCTCCTATCTCGAGATGCTGTCCCGTTTGTGAGTTGGCAGTAGCTCTTGCTTGCTGTAGTTTGGAGAGCTTCCAGTCCTTCCTCCTCTTCCTTGTTTCCCCTTCTCGGCATCCCTGGGGCATTGCTCGTCGCTCCGCACGCGGCCAATGCCATACAGGGGCGGCCCCGGAGCGGAGGCCCGAACAATGCTCCCTGTGCGGCCTCTGGCCTCGGGACTGCCTTATCAAAGGCCCGGCATTTCTGGGCACTGCGAGCAAGGGACGCTTGGCCTGCGTATCCCCCTGTGCCGCTCACCCCACTCGGTGTGAAGCTGTCCTTGTGCCAGGCAGAGAGCTCCTACTGGGGGCTGGGGGCAGAAATGCATGTGGGCGCTTGGGGGCATGGGGTGCCTACCTCAGACAATGGCTTCGCCAGTCCGTCCCCAGGTGAGGGGAAGGCTTCTGTGGAGGAGAGTCAGGAAGGCCTACACAAGGGTGGGGTCTGAAGGAGGAGACGATGGTGGCCTTCGGGCAGGAGGCCGGAAAGCCGGAGAACTTCTAAATGCCATCCTAGAAGGGTGGCCGAGGGCTTCAGACCATTGAGTCAGATGGTTCTGGGGTTCTGGAATCTCTGTGCGTCCCCGCATTTGTGAGGGTGCTCCCCTGCAGACATTCGTGGCAAAACCTGTGTGAGGAATGTGGCCCAGGTGCTCACCTTTGGGGGTGCAAAGGAAGAGGGCAGCTGGGGAGAGTGGAGGTCTCCCTCCAAAACTCCCCCAGAAGAGTGGGAGAAGAGGAGACCCACCGCTGGCCCAAGATGGAGTGTGCTACAGCAGCTTTCAAAAGAAGAGTCCAAACGGGCTCGGTTTTTGGAGCTCATTACAAGGAAGAAAAGGGGTGTCAGGAGCCTGAGCTCTTATCAGCCAAAAGCAGTCCCCAGGTTATCCAAACAAGTGTGGGCTGTGGTGTCCCTGGCCACAAACCCTGCCCACAGCAGCCCATCCCCACGCACCTGGCTGCACAGTCCGGAAGCCAGTCCTCTCGAGACACTCCGCACCCTGCCCGGTGGGTCTTCTGCCTCCAGGACAGGTGACCCCAGCTGGCCCAGCAGCTCTCTGTGGGAACCCTACCTCAAACCGGAACAAACCCAAGCATTTCGCCTGCTCAAGGACTTGCACGGATTTCTTTTGCTGCCAACCTTCGCTTCACCCCCATCCTCCACAGCACACTCTTCCCTTGCCTGGCTGAGCTTCGCTGCGTCTTGTCCAAGAGGCCCTGCCACTGAGCTGTGTGTCATTGGGCAACCTCACTTACCCCTCTGAGCCCTGGTCTCCCCACCTCCAGAGTAGTTCCCGAGGCTCTTTTCAACCCTGGAGATTAAGTCCTGCCTCCATGGAAATGAACATTGTCTATAAAACGTATGCTTTCCCCTGGGGCACCTGATGTGGGATGTTGTCTAGAGGCCCTTTCAGCTGGCTTAGAGAAGCCACCTCCACATTTCTAGCTGGGGGAGGGTCAGAGACAGGAAACAGCCCTTCCGGTGGATGATAATGCCTCTGTCCCTGGAGGCACTTTTAATTTGTTAAGACCTGTTCTCCCCTGGAACCAGAAAGCTCCTCGTGCACCAGGCAGGGAAGCTATTACCTGTATTTTACAGGTTGGCAGAATGAGGCCCAGAAAAGTGAAGTCTTTCTCTAGGGATCCGTGACCCCTGGTGATTAATGTAAATTAAAAGAAAGAGCACCAGCCTGAAGTCAGATGATCTGACCTTGAGAAAGTCCCTAAGGTCCCTAGACCCCAATTTCCTGTCTGTGAAGTGGCAATAATAATGATTACAAGGTCACACAAAATAATGGAGGTGAAAACAGTTTGCCAATGTGTAAACACGTGTTGTTAACTCTCACCATCCCTGGTGGCACCGAGCTGTTCTCCCACCCTCCACTTCTCTCCTGCACGTTCTTCCTTCCTGGAGCTAAACACAGTCTCCTGGGGTATTTCTCTCGCTGGAAGTGGACAGGATCCTACCTGACGGTGGTTCTTTCCCTCCAGACTGTAAATTCACCTGCCACCCGGAGTGCCGTCACCTGATCCAGCTGGACTGCAGTCGACAGGAAGGCCCATCCCAGGACAGGCCCTCTCCAGAAAGCACCCTCACTCCGATCTTCAGCCAGGTAGGCAGCAGAGCTCAAGGACCAGGCTGGGAGCGGCTTCTGCTGGTATCCTAGCCTCCACTTTCTTTGCTCGGGAGCTCTGGTCAGCAGGAGGAGGTATGAATATTCCACGCATGCTGGATGCTGGGGTCCCCTTCTGGCCAGACACACGTCTTTTCAAGGGAACGGGAAAATGGAACTGGAACAGTGACCCAGAGAAGTGTGTAGATATTCAGAAGTCCTCATTAGGTCTCACCAAACACAGGGCCTGCTTTGGCCTAGGGTTCCAAGCCAGAGGTGTGGGTATAGGTGAGGGCAGGAAGGAGAGAAGGCTCGCAAAGGTCCTTGGAAGCCTCATAGCCCTGGGGCAGTGGGGATGTTAGGGCTGAGGCTCCTCAAGCGTATCATCCCGACTGCCAATCAGGCAGCCAAACAAGATTCAACTTCAGAAGGGCCAGGCAGATATTCTTTCCCTGTGATAAAGAACCAGAGAATTGATGCCCAAAGCAGCTTTGGTTCTGGGTTTTGCCAAGGCACTGGAACCAGGATGTGTCCAAACTTTGAGGTCGAGGATTTGGAATGGAGACAGAACATTTTCTGATTCTCGCATTGAACAAGCATTTACTGAGTATCCCCTGGGTGCCGAGCACTGGGGAGAGTGGGGATCATAAATGATACATCACCGTTCTTATCCACAGAGAGCTTATATCCTGGCGGGGTGGGGGGGAGGGGGGTGGGCAGAATACAACCAAATAGTATATACCGTGATGCATGTTGCAATAAAAGTATGAATCAAGTGTTTTGAGTACAGGAGGCAATTGGTTCTGTTGGGAGAAATCAGGGAAGACTTCCCAGAGGAGGTGACATTTGATCTGATCCTTAATGTATGAGTCCACGGGTGCTGGTCAAGGAAGTAAGGAGGGTCCCCAGATAGCATTCATTTATTCATTTAGCAAATACGTTTTGAAGGTTGACCATGTGCCAGGACCAGGGATGCCAAGGACTTCGTGATGAAGGGAACAGACATGGCCCCTGGCCTCCCTGTGCTTGCAGCAGAGTAGGAGAATGAGACTTTTAAACAAATAAGCCTCGTGTTTATGAGGAAAAAGCTCAGGGTGCTCAGGGTGCTGTGAGAGACAATCTAGGCGCTGAATGACTGGTTATTTTCTGAAGAGAATACCAGTGGCCCTGGGAAATCCCAAGCCGGCCCCAATGCCCACGACTAGCTGTCCACAGTAGTCACCAGATTTGCCTATGGGTGTTAACAGCCTTCTTGCGATTCCCCTCACCCCTTTTTCTCCCACTAGGAAAGCATTGCTAGAAAGCAAATATCATGTATGGTTTTATAAGAATGAGATTGAATCGATCCTAAGATATATATTTAAAAAATTCTGTGCATCTTCCACATACTTTGGAATAGTAACTGTTTATAGCGTAGGCTGAATGTAAGCAGGCCTCTTGGGAGGGCCTTGCCCCACGAGGGGTGAGGAGGAAAGGGAGACAAATCTGACCTCCCAAACCCTAGTGGATGATGCAGAATTTCGCTGAAGGTTTGCCTTATAAGACGGAGGTCACAGAGCACACCGTACAGCAACATTTCCTAAAACGTCGGCTTCTGGAGACATTTTTCGTAGTCACAACTGGGGTGATGCTACTGGCATTTGGTGGGGGGAGCCAGGGCTGCTGCTGAACGCTCTCCATGACACAGGACAGGCCCCCACAACAAAGAATTATCTGGCCCAAAATGTCAACAGTGCGGAGGTTGAGAAATCCTGCCCTGGAGCAGGTTAGCGGGGCGGGTGTGGTGGGCAGAAGGCCCCAGGGCAGGCCCTGGAGTTTGCTCTATACCTCGTCTCCTCGGGATGTCAACAGCAAACAGGGGCTTCCAAGTCTGAGTACTTGGAAGCAGAGTGGCCCCTTTTCCTCTGTTGGGAAGAGGACTCAACCTCAGAACCCTCTGGCAAGCTGAATCAAGGCTGTGTCCAGAGTAGACCCACCACTGAACTATAGAAGGAGCCATACAGAACCACATGGAAGGATCCAAGAGTCCTACGTGGGTGCCGAACGGCCCCCAGCTGCGAATGGCCCGGAGTGGGGTTCGCTCCCTGCCGGCTGGGTCAGGCTGTTATGTTTGCCTTGGACGGGCCTGACTGCATGCTTCAGCACAGCTAGGGCAGGACCTAGCCTTCTATCAATAAAACCTGGGCCCTGCTCCAGGCTCACTCCCCTTTTCTAAAAAGCTTGTTTGTGCTGATTTCCGCCTTGACTTGATTTTCAGTTAAATACCAGGATGGAGCTTTCTTTCACCTTGACACGGTCACCCGGGCTGAGCTAGCTTCATGAGCCAGTGCCATCTTCCTGGGGGGATTTGCTGTGACCCCGTCTGAGCTCAGCTAGTTTGGGGGGCATAAGGCTGCTGGGCGGTCTCAGCTTGGTGTCCTTTCTCCTCTTGACTCTTTTAGGAAAAGAAAAATCACTGATTTTCCTCCATCCAGAGGAGACCACTGTTCGTTAACATTTTCATATTTTCCTCCTGTACATCCATACATTTTTCAAAACATGGTTGAGATCACCCCGTAGATAAGTTTTTGGCCTCCACCTTTGAAAAGGAGTAATCCCAGGTTCTGGCTGTCTTCTCTCTGCCAAGCTGGAGGGAGGCACGGAGGGAGGGAGAGGGGGCAGAGATGCACTCAGGGCCCCCACGCGCAAACTCACAAGGCCGTGTGGGAGACACCCACAGAGAAACTGAGGAAGGGCAGCTGCCTGTGCTTTCTCCAGCACAGAACTGGTGCTTTTAGAGTCTTTCCTTGGAGATCTCTAAGGTCTGTGACATGTGACTTTTTCCTTAGGCACCTCGCAAAACTCCTTCACATGCACCCCAGATCCCTTCTTCATGTGAAGCCTGATTCCTAGAGAACATCGTTGGCATTGGCCGAACACCACGATAAATGGCCAGCATAGCTGTAGTTCCTTTATGGGACACTTACATCCCAAAGACCTTACACTTCAGGTGGTCTTAAAGTTGCTCCTCTGGTGGAAAAAAACGAAGCAAAGCAAAACAAAAACCCTCAGGGACTCCCCAGTGCCCTCACAATGGCCTGCGAGTTTGCCAGTTTGGTCTACGCCTTTCATTGCCTTTGGGGAGGCGGCCCCCGGAGTGGAAGGTCTTGGCCCCAACTGTTGATTCTCACAACCCACGGCAGCCCAGGAAGGTCCCGGCAGCTCTGCCTTCTGGCTCGGTACACCGGATGTGCAGGGGACGAGCAAAATCGTAAGCACTCTTCCCTCCACTCAAAGCACTTAGAGCCCGGGGTTAAGTCGGCTGGTGTCTGTCTGGCGAAGATTCCTTCCCCCTTCCCCCTGCCCCTTCAGGAGTGGGGCACCTGGAAGCCAGCCTCCCTGATCCTGGCTGCTTCTGGCCGCCCAGCCCGGCCCCTCCCTCAGCAGTTCCCAAACCTCACTCAGGTACTTTCCACACCTGGGAGCCTGGCCATACCCACGTTCCACCTGCGCTACTATTTACCTAACATTTCTCTTTAAATAGATTCATTTTATTAAACTTAAACGTGTGTTAAAGGAAATTTTGAAAACCCTCGAATCACTGGTTTGATGTACGGAGGATTTTTTTATTCCGTTAATACTTAATCTTTTTTTTTTTTTTTAAGATTTTATTCATTCATTTGAGACACAGAGATAGAGAGAGAGCATGAGCAGGGGAAGCGGCAGAGGCAGAGGGAGAAGCAGGCTCCCCGCTGAGCCAGGAGCCCGATGCGGGGCTCGATCCCAGGATCCTGGGATCATAACCCTAGCCGAAGGCAGACACCCGACCATCTGAGCCACCCAGGTGCCCCAATACTTAATCTTTAAAATGAAAAGAACAGTGTGTTTCTAAGGACTGCCTCAGATTCCTTCCACATATATCTATTGAGCCAGGCACGGCTCTAAAATTGTTTCAGATGCCGTCAGCGGGAAATGCTGCGAACAGAGGCTAGTGTCTTAGGTCATCGGTGCTTCGATGACCAGGGCCCTGGGTCCAGCCGCTGCCTAAGGCTTGCTGTGAGCAGTGGAGAGAGCCCAAGTAGCTGGGAAGAAAATTCCAGCTGTCCAAGCCAATGCTAAGGCACTCATCCAAAGGAGAGCTGGATCCGTATGTACGATAGGGAATAGTGCGAAGTGAGAACAAGTACCCCCACGGTACTTACAGGACAAGCCTATCTGTATTTTGCGCATGTACGTACGTGTGTGTGTGTGTGTGTGTTAGTGCAGAGCGAGGGCTTGGACGCCACCCGGCAAGCTACTGAAGAGATTTCACCTTGGGGATGGGTAGGAGTCCAAAGGGGTAGAGTTAGACAAGTTTCAGCTTTTGCTGTTTGCATCAGTGCTGTTTGAATAACTGATGCTCTCATATGTTTCCAGGGTAGAATTTTTTTTTTTAAAGCAATAAATATTTTCTTAAAGAAAGCAAAGAGCTTCTCAGTGGTAGAAGAGCTAGGTTCTGATCCAGACTGTGTAGACAACGTACTGGTTATGTGACCCAGGGCAAGCCTCCTTGTTCTCTGGGCCTTGGGTTTCTCCTCTGAGAAGTGGGTGGTGTGCTGGGTGGTCGCGAGGCTCCACAGGGAAGATGTGTGTGAGAGCGTGTGCAGACCAAGTCCTGCGTATCACCAGGTAGCAGGCCAGGGCTGTCTCTGCCGCCTCCAACGGCCTACTGGAGTGTTTATCCTGTCCTCCCTGGGATGAAAACCCGCAGCGGCTTCCCAAGGCCCCCGAGATCAATCCAAATCTGGACTAGCACAGAAATCCTTCATGATCTGGCTCTGCCACCTCTCCGAAATACTAGAAAGATGGGCTACGTCCTGGACATAAGACCAGGACACTTTGACTTTGTGGTCGGCAGGCCCTTTTTGCTCCAAGACTTACAGTTATGGATTGCTCCCCACTATAGACAGAAAGACCAAGACCCTGTCCCCACGCACCAAAGGGACAGACAGGCGGCTTCCCAAGGTCCAGGGTGGGTCAGCCGCCCAGGGTGCTGGCTACTACGTCTCTGACACCACCCCCCACACCCCCCACCCTCTGCTGTCACTCCGTAGCAGGGCCCCGGCTAGAATCACCTCCGTCAGCCCCTGCAGCTGCTGCGTGGTGGTGGTGACTCAGCTGGCGTGGAGAGCCGAGTTTCCTGGCTCCTGGCCCGGTGCTCCCTCCCGCAGGCGCGCCACCGACTCTCTATACCCAGGTCTCTGCCTTTCCAGAACCCTGGCCACTCCTGCCCCAACCCTCGGCCCAAAGGCCCCGTGCTGAACCCAGAACTTCCACACGGGGGAGCCAGAAGCAAGCCGGGAGAGCCTGGGGGGCGGGGTCTGTCCCTGCGCCGCTCCCTAACACACGCTATTGACGGACACCTGCAGCCTTCTCCGCGGATTCGGGGTCCGAGGTCTCTCAGAAACGCTCGACAAGGGTGTATCACATTGGATTGTGACTGATAACAACAGTAGTTCACATCTGTTAAGGCACACCGTGTGTTCTACTTCTTTTATCAGTTATTGAAGGACAGGTATTGAAATGTCCAACAATAATTGTGAATTAGCCCATTTCTCCTTACTGTTCTATCTTGCTGAATTTTGAAGCTCCATTATTCAGTACATAAACATTTAGGATTATTATGTTCTCTTGATTAATTGACCTCTTATCATGATGAAATAACCTTCTTTATCCCTGGTAATATTCTTGGCTCTGAAATCTACTTTGTCTGATATTAATATAAGCCACTCCAGCTTTCTTTTGATTACTCCGAGCATGATATTTATTAATCTATCCTTTTACTTTTATGCTATTTGTGTCTTTATATTTAAAACTCATTTCCTGTAGACAGCAAATAGTTGGATCTTGTTTATTTTAAAATCCAATTGGATAATCTCTGCCCTTTAATTGGGTTATTTAGATCATTTGCATTTCATGTGATTATTGGTATAATTAGATTTGAAGTCTATCATCTTTCTCTTTTTTTCTGTCTGTCCTTTCTGTTCTTTGTTCCTTCCCCCCCTCCCCCGTCTTATTTTGGATTAATTGAATGTATTTTATGATTCCATTTTATCTCATTTGTTGCCAGCCCACCCATATGTGCCAAAGGCAGGAGCCAGTCCCCAGCTGTCCTGCTCCATCCCGGCTGCATTTGAGACAGCCGCTCCACCTTCCACAGACTTCCTTCCACGCTCTAGAAGCCAGAAGTGCTGGCCAAGGCTGTCAGTGATGCATCTCCACTGGACAGCCACCTTTCACAGGAGCTGCCCCAAGGCGTCTCTGACCAGCTCAGGCCAACCCACGGAGCTTGTTTCCGATTGGGCAGAGCCGAAAGGCTTTCCAACGAGGAGGCACCTGAGAACCTGGATCTGAGGAGGGACAGAGCTCTAGAGCTTATTTCTTTCGTAATCCTTAAGTACCCGAGACCTTTCCCGGTGTTCCTCACAACCCCACCCCCTACTGCTACCCGCGAAACAGTGGCTGCCTGACAAGTCCTCTGGATGGGCCAGGTCAGTCCTGAGTCTCTCTGAGGAAGAAGCGAGGTCTCTTCTATGTGTCATAGCGGGTGAGTTGATCATGTCTCATGCCGGTGACCACACTGACCTGGCTAACGGGTCTTGCCTGGAGAGGGGCAGATGAGGGATGGGGATTGTTGGTCAGAAACATCTTTTGTGATTCTCTAGTCTGACGAGAGGGGGCCAATTAGAAGGTAGTCTCCCTGTGCCTGAGTCAGACCTGGCAGGAGCTCTTCAGGACCCGTGCCTCTTGGTCTGGGCTAATTTCACTGCATTCAGGGTTTTTAAGTGGAAGGGTCCTATCAAAGCTGTTAGCCTAGCAGCCAAGCAACAGAAGTGCTGGGTGGGCTAGAAGCCGCGAGAAAGTGAATCCCCTGCGAGTCTAACCTAAGTGTTGTGTAGCCACTCACCTTTTATGACAGGAAGTCGTCTGGGGAGAAATTGAGCTCTCGGCTCCGCGCAGCTGGTATAATGCTGTCAAAGGATGCTCTCGGGATGGAGAGTGGAATTCTTAAGATTCAAACCCCTCCCCCCCACACCCAGGGCATCTGGGAAAGGTTGCCTCTGGAAAGCATGGGGAAGGTGGGGGCGATCCGGTCGTGATTGGTGAATATGTGTCAGGAAGAGAGGAGGAGGACTTGGGGGATTCTGACAGGCAGAGAAAACAGCAAGACAAACCACAAGAGGGCAGGGCAGCTGCCGGGAACGTGAAACAAATTCCGTGCAGCTGAAGGAGGGAGGCTGTCTTGTGGCCGGAGGTGGGTATGAATGAACTGCTGGCTGGGCACGGGTTGGGAAGGGCCTTAAAGGGCCTTGAGGACCCGCTCTGGAGTTTGGAACATCACTGCAGGCACTGGGGAGTTGTTGGAGGAAGGACAACAATCGTCATGGAAAGCTATCAGACACAGGGGTCTGGGTTTGAGATCAGATCCTACCGTTTACTTGCTCTGTGTCCTTGGGTAAATGAACCACTCTGAGCCTCAGTTTACTCATCTGCAAAATACCTCCTTGCACGGTTGTGCCGATCCAGTGAGATCGGGAAATGTACAAGAGCTTGGCAACTCTAATATAACTTCTTATTTCATGTTATTCTATTAGAGTGTGTGTGGTAAGAGGCAGAGACTACGTCTTATTCAGGCCTGAATTCGAACTCCTAGTCTGGTACTTGCCATGTAGAAGGTGCCCGGTAAATATTTCTTAAATGAAGGGCTGAAAGAATAAGCAACTAGAGTTGGACACATAGTAATGAGTAATAGTTATTCAATAATTATTAGTTGAAATTTGAATAGAAGGTTTTATGATAGAACAACCCTGATCAGATCTTAGTATAGAAGGGTGACTTTGGCCAACAAGGGGGCAGTGAGTTTGGAGAAGGCAGAGAAGGCAACAAAGGAAACTACTAGAAGGCTTTGCAAAAATCTACCTGCATGGCATTCGTTGAGCTAGGAAGTACTAATGGTGAAGGAGAAGGTGGAGGGGGAGGCAGGGAATAGCAAGCTCAGTTTTGGACTGGTTGCCAGCGAGGCTGCAAAGGGGAGCGCTGGGTACTTGGTGAGCTGGGGCAGGTATCCATCTGGAGCTACCTGGGAGGGAGAGGACTCTGAGTTATGAGTCTGTGAGGTAGAGTTGATACCATTGGCAGACATCAGACTAAGCTCCCAGCGCAGGGAGGGGGCGTGGGCAGGACGAGAAGACAGTCAAGGGCTGGACCCTGGAAAATCCCAACGAGCTAAAGGAAAGACAGGGACATAGGCAGACTGGGAGAGCAGTCCCTGCCTAGTTTGTGATGGCCTCTGATTTCAGGCCGGAAGGTATTACGGGAGCAATCATGGGGTACTGTACTACTATAGAGTGTTCCAGAACTTGGTCCTGGAGTCAGACCAGCGGCGTTGATTTGGCTCCTCCATTAACTTAGCCTGTATGACTCTGTGCAAATTGCTTAACCTGCCTGAACCTCCTTTTTCTCTCTGTAAAATAGAGATAATAGCTGCAACGTCCTTGTCAGTTTGTTGTGGGGATTAAATGAAACGATACACACAAAGCTAGCCGTACAAGGCCTGCACATACCCGCTAAGAATAATTTCAAACTCTGTTTCAGCAGGCGAGTGGCACCTCGCCCTGGTTTTCAGCCTCTGAATATGCCGTTAAGTCACAAGGCCCCACATCTGACCTCCGCCCTGACACCCTTCAGCCGGACAGCTGAGGAATCCTGGAGTGCAAAGCTGCTCCAGATGCCGTATCAAGCTGGAGTTGGAGCTGGGCAAGAATAGCAGCTCCTGACTCCCAGTCTTATGATACAGCTTTTCTGGAACACATAGAACCACGCGGTGGATTAAACGAGGGGATCTGGGCACATGTCAGGATCACATCTGAGAAAGGAAGAAAGCTTAAAATAGTGTCTTTCATCATCTGAAACTTTGAGCCAGGAAAGTCACCCATTTCACCATTTCAGTGGGGCTTTCTGAACCCTGGCACGATGCCTTGGATTTAAGGCTCCGGAGGCTGCAGCCTAAGGTCTGGACACTTCTTCCTGGGCTCAGGGACAAGAACAGCCAGCCAGTCCCTATTCTTTGTGTGTTCACCGCCAGAGGCTCAAAAGGCTATTGCCCAGGCTCCGGCATTCCCCTGACCCTTCTGCCCCTCTCCCAGGTTCTCAGCGCTGATTATTCATAGGGAAGAGGTGCTGGACGGGGTCATTAGACACTGAAAGGAATTCAGTCTGCCTCTCTTACGTCCCGCCCTGGAGCTTCGGTCTGGATTTTTCCTTCTGGAGGCTGGCCAGCTTATTGTATTGTATTTGATCTTTGCAGATTTCTTCTAGTCCCTGGGTCCTCACCAACACAGTCTCTGTGTTGCTGACTACTTACTCGTGGCTCCCTTGCAGGCCTGGAGTCATTGACGGGTAGAGCAGGGTGGGGAAAGACACTAACTAGGAGGGAAGAGACTTGGAAAGCATGAGCTGTGATGGAACGTGTTACTTCCCTCACTTTCCTGTCTGTAAAATCGGTATAACAATCTGCTTTCAAGGTTCTGGAGCCGCCTAAGTACTGAATGGTAAAAAGGCTTTCAGAAGCCCTATTCAGACACTAGTTTTTCATAATATTTGGAATGGCATGGAGCAGCACCCTAAAAGAACACAGTGTCTCTTAGAACTTTTCCTAACTGGGTCTGGCAGCTGGCGTGTTGCTCAGAAGGAGAGATGCATGCTGACCCCTGGGGTACTTTGCCTTGGGGTTCAGAGAAGTTGTTACCTGCTGTCTCTTAAGATTGCGCATTTTGAATATGTAGTTTGAATAGGCAGCATTGCAGTTGCTTTGCAGAGGTCCCTGCATGACTCCAAGGACACAGTGTGGCCACAAAGAACCTGGGGCCTGTTTCTTCTTAAGTATTGGATTCCTGTGGAGCCAGGAGGTTCCTTTTATAAAGCAAAGTGTGTTTCTTTGCTGGCTGGACAAAGCAGGTAGGCTGCTGATGGCCCGAGGATCATGCAGAGCCCCCTCTCTGCAGCGTTCATCATTCGGCATTGGACTTGGAGGTACTGGCGAGGTTAATACTGGATTCCTTTGCCTGAACCGCTGTCTCTGGGGACACCCCCACCAAAAAAAAACCCAAAAAAACCCAGCCTCTAAAATACTCATTTGAAGAAAAGATTGTTCCAGACAAAGCCAGAGGTTCTTCAACCCTATAAAATGTGAGCTTTTCCCCCAGAAATTCCCCAGGTAGCTCACTCCAGCCCCCACCCCCAGCTGCTTGCTTGCACTTCGTATCCCGCTGCTGGTGTGGACCGTTCTCCTGAGCCCAGGGTGGCCAGCCCGATAGGGTGGCAGCTCTCGGCTGTCTCGTGTTCGTACCTGCCAGGCGCTCACAGGCTTCTGGGAAAAAGACTGTGTGGGAGGACGGATCCAAATTGGGCTGCAGTTTGAAACCCTCCTGAGCACTGACAGATTTGGCTAAGGTGGGGGAAGGAGGGGGTTCCTCATAAAAATAACAGGAGCTTAAAATGGAGTTGGCAGCTTGGTATCCGGGGGCTGAGTCTAGCCCTCTGGCCAGCTTGCGCTTCCCCAGGACTGGATTGTTTCAGACCTGCAGGGAAAGCCATGCAAACCTACCTGGAGAGAGTCCTGATAACCCCTCTTGACCACCCTCCGGGACACTCCAGGGACCACAGGCCAGCAGACTCTGTGAGCACAGTGCCCCCAGTATTGCCAGGCTCTGAAGGCTTTGTTTTCCTTTCCTGGGACTCCAGGCCCCACTACACTGAAAGATGGCAGAGTGCGCGCCAGAACAGCCCCATTTCTGCGGAAAGACTGTAGGTCCTAGTAGCTAAGAGCATGGGCCCTGGAGTTGCACAGGCCTGGGTCTGAGTCCCAGCACACATATCCTCCTTGTCTGACTCCGAGCGTCAGTTTCCTCATGCATAAAATGGGAATAATAATGTCTACCTCAAGGCCGCTGGGCAAGTTAAATGACCAGGCACAGGAGTTTTGCAAGCAGGGGTGCCTCTAACTGCTATTGCTGTGCAAAAGTGGTCTGAAAAGTTATGGGAGTGTCGCCCTAATTGCTTGGAGGGTTAAACCCTAGTCAAGGAAGGTGTTCCTTCATCCAGTCTGACCGGGACATGTACATGAGCCGTCTTTGATGGGAATGACAAGAACTGGCAAGACCCCCTCCTGGCCAGACTGTCAGGAAAACAGTACAAATCACTTGGCTGGTGTGTGCAGGCTCCTTTGGTATCCCCAAGTCTTCCCTTGGGCCAAGTTCTGCGTGCGTGCGTGGAAGGGGAGGCTTGCGCTCCAGGTTGCCATCACTTTGCATATGATTTGCATATGCTTGTCACAGGGCCCCTGCAGTTTCTTCAGGCGTTTCCAAGTTAAAATATTGCTGCTTCTCCAGGCAGACCAGATATCGATTTTCTTCTTCTCCGGTTACTTCTCCAACCACTCTGATTGACCGGGCTCCTTGTGAATGGGGGATGTGGGAGTGGATGAGGAGGTGGATGGGGGGGAAGGGAGGAGAGACGCCGACGACCTTAGGGCACATTCTACTCCGTGAACATGAGCTATCATGGGTGATGAGAATGAGCTGTTTCCAGAGGGATGAAGAAAGGCCGTAAGGAATTTTCTCCCTCGGGTGCGTCCTGGTCTGTTCCTTCCCCGCATCCCTAACCTGACCTCTGGTGCCCCAGGTCCACCTGTCCCTGGGATCCAGGGCCACCCAGTGAGGCAGGGAGGCGCGGGCCAGGGGCGGGCGGGGGGAGGGGCGCCGCGACAGCCGAGCCGGGCTTTGGGGAACCTTGCGAGAGGAAGTGGCTTCCGACTCCTCTGCGCGCAGGGCGAGGGGCAGGAAAGGCGCGGGCAGGCGGGGGAGGTGTCGAGATGGCGTTCCGCGCGCGGGGCGGAGGGGACCAGACCGCAGATGCCGAGTGAGCCGGGCAGCGCGGCGCGCGAGGCGGGCGCCCACGTCCCACCGCGGAGCTTGCAGCGCGGGCGGCGCGCGGGGAAGGGCGCAGGTTACGCCGTGGCCCGAGCCGCTCCGGGCCCAGCCTGAGAGCCGAGGCGGCGGGTGCCGGCTGCGGCTGGCCGGGTGACCCCCTCCGCTCCCCTCCCCCCAGCCCGCCGCGGGGCTGGGAGCTCGCGCCCGGCGGGGCCCGGGGCGGGGCCCGCCCCCCTCCGTCGGCCGCCGCGGGAGCCCGGCTGGTCACACACGCGCCCGGCTGCCTCGCGGGGCCGCGGGCTAGATGACGGTGGACAGCAGCATGAGTAGTGGGTACTGCAGCCTGGAGGAGGAACTGGAGGACTGCTTCTTCACTGCCAAGACCACCTTCTTCAGAAGTGTGCACAGCAAACATCCTTCCAAGGTAAACATCATGATCCAATGCAAGAGCCTTTCACTGCGGGGGGGTGGGGTGGGGGTGGGGGTGGGTGGGTGGGGACGAAATCACCTCCGCGGTCCAGAAGGGAAACCTCCGTCCTGGTCAACAGGCAAGGCCATGTGCTACCAGAGCGGGTGGCCAGTTGCCCTGGGGACCCTCTTGAACTCCTCGGCTGAGCGGACCAAGGGTTGGATCCGGAGCCCTTCCGGGACCACCAGCAAACACTCTTCTCTTTTTAATACTCTTTCCAGTATTTCCTGGCCTGGACCTTTTCAAAATGGCTCTCTGTGACTTGGGGACAGCTCTTGGTTCAGGGTCTCGTGACATGCTCACCTCTGCCTGGGAGGGTGAAGGGGCAACTGCTCTGTGTCACTCCCCCAGCCTGAGCTTTGAAGCTCTGGGTGGAAAGTGGATGGCACCCAGTAGGATAAACATGCATAGGTTGAAACTTCCGTATTGTGAGTGGCCCGAAACCATCTTAAAACTTAGCGACTTTGCAGAAGTGCAGGGTGTTTTTAGAAGCAAACTAAACCTTCTCTAAGTCTTTGTCCTGCTACCATTTTAACTTACTGACTTGGTTGGGGTAACCTAAAGGGGGTTGTATGTGTTTCCTAATGGGGTTGTATGTGGTTCCTACAGCAACTCTGGGCACCCTGCATGCCTGAGTCCCCGGGCCACACCCTCCCAGTTGCTACAGATCATCCTTGGTGGGAGTGGTGGCAGAGCTGTTTATTTGTTATGTTATTTAGATGAGAGGATTCCAAGCCAGGTCCTTGGAGAGGTTGCCTAACAGGGACTGCTCATAGAAGTGAGCTGTTAAGTTTCACAGGTGTGTGCAGGCTCATCATTAATTTAGCAGTCCTACATGGGTAGATTAACCAAAAACTTCCCCAGACCTGACTCTGGGGCCTCCTTTGTGAATAATTCATCTTGCCCGTAGGCCCTGCATTTCCTGGGTTCTGACATCACGAAAATGTACTGGACCTTCTAATTGTGAGAAGACACCCAAGAACCAAAAGAAAGGTTTTGATATCAGTGTTTGAAGGAATCAACTAAAACGGGCCCCTGGAACCAGCACCTGCTATCTGGGGCACCCCCTCATGAGGCTGGGGAGCAGGGCCCGTTCTGGGGGGGCTGGGGGCAGGAGTAGGTAGGGCTGTAGATAGGGCTCGTGCAGAACAGCATGGCTGCCGAGGGGAGGTGTCCTGCTGTGTCTTGGGGTTCTTGCTTTGTTGTGTGGACGGCCCCCCACCCCCCACCCCACAGGCACTCCAGCTGTCTGGGGTCTTTAGACTGGTGGTTCTCAACCTTAGCTGCACACTGGAATTAGCTGGGGAGCTTTAGCAAATGTGGGTACCTGCCCACAAGTAGAGAGACTGACTTAATTGGCTTGGGGTACAGCCTGGGCATCAGGATTTTGAAAAGCTCCCCGGGTAATTCTGATATGCAGCTGAGGTAAAACCATTGCTCTAGAGAGTTTTGCTGCTGCCTGGGGAGGAAATGGTTCCTGTTTTGAAAACCGAGTTTAGCTGCTGTGCTTACTGCCAGGCTGTGAGCCCTTGGTCCCAGAAGGTGGGCTTTTGGCAGAATGGGGAGGACGAAAGGGCACTGCAAAGCTGGGGTTTCTTTTACTTGGCAAATGAAAAAGGTAGCTGTGTCTGGTATTTCTTGGGAGAGATAGAAATATCTTGTAATAAAGTATGCTGGGGTGGGGTTGGGGATGGTGGGTGACTTACTTGTTCCTTGGCCCAGACAGCCTTCTGTCCTCCTCCCCACCTCCCAAAGCATCACTCCTGAAAATACTCCTTTGGTTCGGTGCCCACATCAGCTCTTTCTTTACTTTGTCTAGTTCTTGAATCCATTCCCTACCATGAGGCCTCCGCCTGTCTCCCTACCTCATTTTGCCCCAGCACAGAAGCCCTCAGGGGGCAGGAATCCCTTCTAAGAAACTCATTTGTTGGACCCTGCATGGGGCGATAAGGATGAATGCTTCTGAAGGGAAAGGATGGTGGGCATGGCCCCTCTGAGCCTGGCCTCCGCCGAGCCCCTGGATGAGAAGATCTGGGCCGAAGGGCAGCGTTCCTCAGCCCAGACTTGCTTCCAGCGCCGCCCCGTCTGGGGAGCAAAGTCTGGGGGTGAAGGGCTGTGTGCCCGCTCGGCTGGGGAGCTGGCGAAGCTTCATCCGAACGCTCCTGTCTTTTGTCCTTCGAAGTGTCGTTCCGCCTTTAATCCCATCTTCAGCTCCGTGCTCTCCCTCAGAGCCACTTGTGGAAGGGTGTTTCAAAGAAACCTTCTGCCCTATCACGATCCCATTCGGACCCCTAAGGATGATGCTTTCTTCCTACCCGAAGACAGATCACCTCTGAGCTCCTAAGGGAATCCCTCTTTCCTGTCTCCAAGGAAAGGCATTTGTGTGTTTCCCCGGTCGCTGAGAGACTAGGGCCCCCATCCCGGCAACGTCAAGACAGAGGCTATAAATAGCCTTGTCAGAACAACCTGTATCTGCCGCCCGGCCTGTGCCTGGTGGGGACCGGCCTGTGCCTGGCGGGGACCGAGCTGCTCTTCCTGGTGCCACCACCCGGGAGCTGTCACTGGCCCCGCCTCCAAGGAGTCCCCCCTCCAGCCCCTTCGGTGGGAGGTTGGGGGCGGTGAGACAGGCCTCCCCATTCACAGAAAGGAGGCACCAGAAGGTGGGGAGACGGCAGCGGAGGAGGGGGACCGCGCCCTGGCCCTTGCAGAAAGTGGCAGCTGTGTGGGGTGCTGTGGCTCACCTGAGGCGGCAGGGACACCAGGTCTGTCCAAGGTCACGCCGCAAGTTTAGGTTGGAGCCAGGGTTAGAACCTACACCGCTTGCCTCCCGACCCAGAGATTTTTCTGCGTTAGTCCGATGAAAGGCAGCCTGTGGTGATTTCCAGGGCTGGTGACAGTGAAGCCAGGCCCTCTGGCCATCCCTGCCATCAGCTTCTTTATTCCTGTCTGGGGTCGGACCCTGGAAGTGGGGCCAACTTCTGCCCCGTCAGTTTCCCCAGTGCCCACAGGTGGCGGCAGCTTGGGTTTTGACCTCTGAGCTCTCCTTGTGTCTCCGGGACCCCAGGACTCTGGAGCCACCCAGAGCATCGGGGTGGGCCCCCTGAGAACACATGATGCCTGCTTCTTGCAGAATGTCAGAGCTGAAAGGGACCCGTTTGGTCTAGTGCCTCACTTTACAGATGGAGAAACTGAGGTCCAAAGAGGTGGGAAGGCTGCACCAGGCCACATGTGTGGTCAGGTGGAGCCAAGACTAACACCCTTCTTGGACTTCTGTCACGTGCTCTTCTTGGTCCTCTTCACTCAGTGGGTGACCCCGGACCAACTATGGTCCTTGTCTTCTCAGAGCCTTCTACAGAATGGAAAGACCCAAACAACTTCAGGCTCCAGTCCATAAGGCACACCAGTCAAGGGGACATTGGCCCTTACATTTAACTAGCAGGGAGTTCCCTGTCCGTTCCAAAATCTTACAACTTTAATCATTTAAAAGTTGTCTTTGGTGTCTATCCCAAAATCCCACTTGCTGGATATTCTTCCTCGTGTGTGTTTTCTTTGTGGATACGGAGGACAGAAGCTGACTCTATCTGTGGTTAAATATCCTTCCGCACACGTGGAACATGCTCCCAGCCCCTCTCCAACTCCTGCCCTCAGGTGTTCTCTGGTCTGTGCTGACACCATTGACTTTTTTTTTTTAATTTAATTTTATTATGTTATGTTAATCACCATACATTACACCGTTAGTTTTTGATGTAGGGTTCCATGATTCATTGTTTGCATATAACACCCAGTGCTCCATGCAGAACGTGCCCTCTTTAATACCCATCACCGGGCTAACCCATCCCCCTACACCCCTCCCCTCTAGAACCCTCAGTTTGTTTCTCAGAGTCCATAGTCTCTCATAGTTCATCTCCCCCTCCGATTCCCCCCCCTTCATTCTTCCCTTCCTACTATCTTTTTTTTTTTTTTTTAACATATAATGTATTATTTGTTTCAGAGGTACAGGTCTGTGATTCATCAGGGAGGGTATGTGCTATGGTGAGAGCTGTGAATTGTGTAAGCCTGATGAGACAACCGTTGACTCTTGAAAAACTCAAGGCAGATGCAAAGAGGAAGGGGTTCTCAGGGGTCAGAGTAGAAGCCACCCCTGGTTCTGTTCCTACACTTGTCCGGCCATCAGCCCCTTTCCTGGACGGAGCCTCTGTGGCACGCCTGGGATGTCAGCCAACCCTGATGACCCTGGGACCAGTCAGGGAAATACCCGTCTCTCCCCGGGCCTCAGGCACACCCAGGCCTCAGGCACGGCCCCAGCCCCTGCCCTTCCCAGCATGAGAGAAAAGAATACTAAAAAGAAATTTGTTCCAAATTAGAGCAGTAGAGATAACATAAGAATCTTCAGAAGTGTTGGACTATTTAATGTTTTTAGGTGCTATCTCAGGAGCCTGCACAGACCAAGACTAACCTCAAAAGATGTTTCATGCCGGCCCAGCCCCAGGATAACCTTCCTTTTAGGCTGTAGGCTGTATCCCCCTCCCGTGGAGTTCACCGCCCATTGCCTTCTCTGGCCCTCCCTGGTGTTGGCTTTTCTCTGTGCAGACGGTAAACCTTGGAAGACCACAGCTCACATCCCCTTTCGGATGCAATGCTTCACCGAGCACTAGTTTCAAAAGCAGACTTCTAAGTGCTGGTTGGGTTTAGTTGCTATGTCTTCTCTCTTGCATCCTGTATCACTGGGATGGACTAAAGAGTATAACAAACAGCCCCTGCTTTTCAGTCATGGAACGTTAAGAGCAAGTTATTTCCCCCTTTAAGTCAAGTTACATTGGCAGGTGGGGACTCCACTTAACACATGGGAGATTTTTGTGGGCCAGGCCCGGAAATGGTGTTTTTTACACCCACACGCCATTGGCCAGAACTGGGTCACGTGGCCACACGAGGGCGGTTGGGAGATGAAGTACAGCTGTGAGCCCAGGTGGCAGAGGAAGCAGGTTGCGGTGAGAGCATTTAGCGGGCTCGGCCACGCAGCCCTCCTACCCTCTTCTCTGCCCAGCCACCTTTGGGAGCTCTGCTCATACTTTTTTGGCAATGGGCTGTAACTCTGTACCTCTCCTTCGTCTGTCACCAAGGATATGCCGCTCCTGGGATGAGGTCCTATCTTCCCTAGCTACACTGGCAGCTCCTTGAGCACAGACGCTCTCCTCCATCCGGTGCCTCTGTAGCATCTGAAGCCACCAGGGATGCCCCAGGGAGGTCCGGCTCCTCCCTGGGAAGCACTCTCAGGATCACTTTTTGAAAATGGAGACTCAGGGACCCCCGCCTCAGACTTACTGGGTCCTGAACCTTTGGAGGTAGGACCCTTGCATCTGCTTTAATCCAGGTGATGATCCTATTTACTGAAGTCAGGGAATTACCTGTTTAGGAAATACTTAATAACTTCAATTAAAATACGAGATGGCATTTATCACAGATTCCAGAGGGTCACACAGCTAAGTAGAGACAGAACCGAGGACTCAGGGCCCCTGGGTCCCCGTTACCCTCACCATGACCTGCTGAGCAAGGCTGTCGGAGTGGCGGCCCTTCGCCATGGTGAGCGGCACATGGTGTGAAAGCATCCGAACCATGAGCCGAGTCCTGGCTGGTCACGGCAGCTCCAGCTATGAACTGAGGAGCCATGGCCAAGTCACTTCATCTCTCCAGCCTGGGGTCTCCGTCGTCCTTTCAGCAAGAACCCTGTGAAAGGAGCCTGTCTTGATTTTCTTCCCCGAGGGTCCCTCCTCTGCACGGGAGCAGATCCTTCTCACCACCTTTTCACGGAGCCGGTGGGGAGTTTAGGTATTGCCTACCGGGCTCTAAGCTGTAAGGGCTTCCGCAGGGAGGGGTCAGGAAGAGGACCTGCCTGGCTGGCACGTGTCCCCTCCTCTAGGACTATTTGTGATTTACTCAAGACATCCTCACCTCTGCGTTCCAGATGCCTCCCCTCCGGCCCACCCCTTCCTGCTTCACCATGTTAGACCATTTATCCTGACTTAGCTGGCTTTACCCTATAAAGCAGTTCCAGTTCCAGTTTGGGGCACATACAACGACCATCCACCCAAGGAGTTTAAGGAGAAAGGAAGAAAGATCCCACACTAGAAGCAAAGGCTGAATTCCAGCTCATAGTTTAAAATGCCAGATTGGACTCTGGATCCAGCTCCCAGCCCGTGAGCTAGAAAGGGTGGCCCCACTGGGCTCATCCTGGGTGCCCAGGAGCCTGGATTCCCTTCTCTCTTCCACTTCCGACTCTCCAGGTAATCCACACCTGTGCACTTTCTGGCTTTGGGATCCTTCTGTATGGAGGACCCAGATCTGTCCTCCTCCAGAGCCTCAGTTTCCTCTTCTAGATGGTTCAATCTACCCATAAAAGAGCATGGGGACCCAGGCCTGGCCTGGCATGTTCCCTGGGGGACAAGAGGACCAGATAAATTTGCCAAGAATCAGGAGCACTGAATTTCTAGGGCCAGGAGGAAGAAGGGAGCTGTAGTGGCAGAAAACCTTGAATCACAGGGCCTGTGGCTTCTATCCACGGTGCTGTCCTGACGTCCCCTCTCCTACCCCCACCCCACTTAGCTTAGCTTAACACTTTCCAGCCTATGGCCCCCATCCTACCTCTCTTCCTGGCTCTAGAACAAAATTTTCTGTAGCCTATTGGAGGTCTTGCATGCCCCTCAGATGGCTAAAATTTAACATGTCCAGAACCAACTCATAGTTCGGCCCATAACTGATTTCTCACTGTGTTTCTGCCCCACCCCTCTAGACCCCGACCTTTGAAGCCTCAGGGGTCTCCCCCTCCTCCCTTCACCCAGCCTGTCTCTGTGGGTTCTGTCTCTTGTGCTGCGGATGCCAGGCTCTCCTTTCTGCCGCTCCCCCTGCCCCGCCCCGCCCTCTGTTGGGTGTTCATCATCTCTCACCTATATACTCTAGGAAGTCACCCAACTGGCTTCCATCCTGTTTCTTCACCTTTTGTGCACCCTGCTTATGACTGCCAGGGGCCTATCATTCCGGTATCGCAAAGCCCTCAGAGCCTCCCCTCTCCTTCCCGAGCGAAGCCCATCCTTGGTTCCTGTTCCTTATAGAGCATCCCCAACCCTGCAGTACCTGGCCTCAAGCAAACCGTTGTGTTTTTAACTTTCTTGTAGCACTGAGCGCTTGGGGTGAGGAGGACGGATAGATACAACTCCGCCCCAGCCGTGTTGGGCAACAGACCCTCGTTGCTCCCCTCCCCAGCCATGAAGTATTTGGACGCGGGCGGCTGGGCAGAGGGACATCCGGGAGGAAGACGCTGCAGCCACGTGGCTTTCTTAGGACGTCGCCGCAAGATCCCGAGACAGGCAGCTGGAGGGCTGGCTCCCAGAAGCAAGGGGTTGGGCCTGACTAGCCTGCGGGGGTGCTGGGGGCAGGCCGGCAGCCGGCGATACTGACCGGGCTGCAGCAGTCCCCGGGAGGGGCGCAGGAAATTAACTCGGAAAGGCGGAGACTCCTGGAGCTGGAGGAGACTGGAGGGGTCAGTGCGGCCGGCCGTTTCCCTCTTTCCAGGCGGGCCCGCATGAGATCCATCCCAGGCAGGGGAGGGGCAGCTGTATTCATTACCTCCATCCTCCTCCAGCCCGGTGCGCAGGCCTTCCTTGTCCGGGGCGCCATGCGGCGTGAGTCCAGCTGGTTGGATCCCTGCTCCGTGGGGCGCCGCGAGCGTGGGGAGGCAGCAGCCCAGCGCTGAGCGCTTCCGACGAGACCACACAGGCAGAATCGCCGTTGCTCTCAAGCCAAAAGATTGGCACATTCAGTGAGGTCATATGCCAAAGGAAGAGGGTTAGCCAAGGGCGAGGCCCCCACTCCACGTGTGTCTGACTCCAAAACACATGTTCTTTCCACTACACACATGGCACCTTGGGTGAGGCCAGAGTCAAGTCTGAAAAGCTCCAAAGGAGCTCCAGCCTCCCCCCTCAATCTCTGCTGACCTGCCCTAGGAAGCGGGGGCTCTCGTTCAGCCGGTTCCCTGGTGCTGCAATCCAGGTCGCTTTTTCCTGCTCTGGTCTGGGGAAATCCGGGGTGTCACACTCTATTACCATTGCATCAGCCTCCAGTTGGTGAGCCCCTCATCGTCCTTCTCATCACCTGGCTGTTGCCCGGTGTGGAGAGTGGTGTTGGATGGTCCCCCCGTGCCGTGATGCGGATGGCAGGCAGGAGCTGGGTCTGCAGGGCACTGGCTGGCCTTGCCTCGGGGAGCTGGAGGCAGGTCCTCTGTTGGCAGGAACACGCGGAGAGGCAGGAGGCCTGGCTGATCTCCACAGTCACACACGGCAGGGAAAGTGTGGGTTCCTGAGGAGGGTGTGGAAGCTGGTGGGTCTGGGGTGTCTGGAGACCATTTCCACTTGCACTCACTTCTCTGTGCACCCCAAATGCCAGCCTATCTTTCCTGTCCCTCATTTTGATGGGCTGTAATTCTCTGGACCAGGGGCCACATCTTGGTCATCGTTGTGTCCTCTGCACGTGGTAGGTGCTTGATGCATGTTTGATAAAGGAGGAGTGGGCTTGGAGCTTCCCTCCAAACAGGGAGCCCTAAGAGGTGGTGGGGCTCCCCAGAGGGCGCAGGCGCAAGCTCCTCAGCACACACAGTGTGTGAAAGCTCATCTCCGGACTGTTCTAAAGGGAAGCTTGCTAAGATTCTGGATGTGGAATCAATGGATTTTTCCAGTAACTCTGAAAAGAAAAATCTCACTGAGTGAGCAGAAAATGCAAGGACAACCTTCCAAACATAGAGCAGCTCCCTCCATCCCATCTGTGATTGCTCAGCTGTTTGCCCTGGAGGATGAGGGCAGGCAGGACTGGGTCACTAAGCAACCGGGCCCTGGCACCTGCTGGCAGGAGTTGGCCTGGTCCTTCCTAAAGGGGAGGGGGCTGGTGGCAGGGGGGGAGGGGGGATCATGCCGAGGGGCCCATGTGAGGGGGCGGGAGAGCCTCCTATGACAGGTTTCTTCTGGCTGCCTTTCCGCCATGGAGAGTGGCAGGCGGAGGGGGAGGAACCAACCCACTTCTTGTTTGTTTTCATTTCCCAGTTTACTTCTGAGCAAGACCCCGGTTTGGCAGTCCCAGTAGTTTGAGCATCCTCTGTTGGCCCAGGTGGAGTGGGGAGGGGGCGTGCTGCTCAGGGGACCCAGGCCCTTAAGTGAGCCCATTACCGGGCCTGGGAACCCAAGCCACGAGCCTTCACTGTGTGTGCCTCAGGAAGCATGCTTACTGCTCCAGGCCTCACTTTCTCCTTCTGGGATAATAAAGGCCATCTCAAGAAATGCAGATGGATGATGAATTTTGACGTGCGGAGGGGGGTTTCACAAATGGGGTACGTGGAAGCATAAAGCTCTGTTCACAGAACAGAGAGAAGGCAGCAGCTAGGGCTCTGCTGGGAAATGGTTAGAATGAATAATAATGGCAGTGAATCACCGGGCCTTGATGTGTGGCAGGCACCGTTCTAAGTGCTTTCCATGTGCAGACTCATTTGTGCTTTCCATCTAACAGTGGGGAAACTGAGGCACAGAAGCGGTTCTCGCAGTAGGAAGGGGCAGACCCAGGATTTGGGCCCAAGTCTGATGCCAGACCTCCTAGCCCCTAAGCTGTACTGCTTCTCCGAAAGCTCTTTCCAGAATTTTCCAAGTTGAAGCCCCGGCCTGAGGCCCAAATGTGCCCACCAGCGCATCCCCACGTCGGCAGCATCCATCCGGGAGTCTCTGAGGATGGCGCACTTTGCCAGGCCATTGAGGAGTGGGAGGAAACCAAATGTCCCCACCCCTGAGCCTTTGTGACAGCAAGAGGACACACACTTGAGAAGACTCAGAGTTACCTGACAACCGACCGAGACGCGTTTCAGGGTCACCAGCTGGCTCCCGGGCAGTGGCGTGGGGTGGGGTTGGCCGGGCAGGTGGCACTGTGACAAGAGGCCATGTGTGGGCTGGTGAAGAAGCTCCGGCACCACCCGGCTTGCAAAGCTGAGGGCACAGGTGGGGTCTTCAGGGAGAGGGAGCCAAGAGGGACTGCACTCCTTCCCGCAGGCAGTGCAGGCCGTGCTGGGCCCTGGGTCCAGGCCCCCCCGCGCCGCTCTCCGCTGCTGAATCATCTGAATCCCCCTTGGCCCTAAATGTGCTGCACTGCGGGGAGCTGCAGCCGAGCTGAAGCTGGCGCGTGGTGGGAGAGGGGGTTCCTGCAGCCAGGGCACCCAGGAGCGGCCTGTGATTAGAGCACGCGAGCGGGGCTTCTAAAGCCACCCCCGTCCCCTGGCCTTGTGACACTGCTGGCTTTGGCTCTGTGCTCTCAGAGCACATGGGATTGTCCGAGAAGCTGAGGAAGCCTTCTTCAGAGTGTTCTCGTGCGGGGAGGTTCCAGTGTGGGAGAGGGAGGATGCAGTTTGGAGGTGGGGATGCATGGCCCTGAAGGTGAGCCTGTTCCCAGCTCCCAGCTTGATGACTTTGAGAATATGCCATGGCGCTGGGGCCTGCAGAAGAAAGAAGACAGAGAGAAAGAAGTGTTTCCCCAAATCTTCCTTTTGCTGACGCATCCATGTCCCTAGGACGTATGAAGTTGGAAAGCCAGACGTAGCTCCTTGACCGTGGCCAGCCATGGCCGGCTGAAGGGAGAGCGTGTGAGGCCGGTGGGGGAGTCCCTGCGCCTTGAGTCACCTAACAACTCCGGTTGCTCCAGAATGGGGGTGCCTGGGCCAGTTTGTCTCCAGGCCCCTTCTAGATCTGTGTGCCTGAGCCCCTCTCTGGAGAGTCCCCTGGGAAGCTCTAAGACGCTCAGCTCGCTGTAGAGCTCCTCTGAGTTGGGCTGGGCTGTCTGGGGCAGCCCGAGGGTCCAGCCATTTCTTAGTCGTGCAGGAGAGTGGCCGGCGCCCAGACAAAGAGCCAGCCCCTGCAGGATGAGGGCCACCTTGCTCACAAGTGGGATCGACTGCTCACTTGCGTGGAAGACAGAAAGTAAGGGACACTCCCAACTGTATGGGAACCAGATGAAACTAGCTAGCTACAAGGCCTCCAGTTGCCCCTGCCCTTGGAATCCCCTTTTTTAAAACTGTGATAAAACAGACATTACACAAGTACATTGACAGTGTTGTGTGGCCAATCGCACGACCATCTCCAGAACGTTTCTGTCCCCAGCAGCCAGCAGCTCCCCATCCCCCTGTCCCCACAGCCAGCCCCATTCTACTTTCTGCCCCTGGGAATTTGACTGACTCGAGGAACCTCCTATAACTAGAATCACACAGCATCTGTCCTTTCGTGCCTGGCTTATTTCACTTAGTGTAATGTCTTCAGGGTTCATCCATGTAGCGTGTGCCATAATTTCCTTCCTTTTTATGGATGAATAATATCCCATGGCCTGTCCACACCACACTTTGTTTATCTATCCATCCGTCAGTGGGTTGCTTCCGTCTTTTGGTTTTTGTGAGGAAAGCTGCTGTCAGCAGGAGTGTGCAAATACCTGTTTGAGTCTTCGTTCTTACTTCTTGTAGGTATCAACCCAGAGGTAGCCTTGCTGGATAATCTGGTGGTTCTTTCCATTTAATCTTTCGAGGACTTGCCAGTCCGTTTACCAGGTGGCTTCACCATTTCACGTTCCCACCAGCAATGCCCAGGGTTCCAGTTTTCTCCACGATCTTGCCAACGCCTGCTATTTTCTTGGTTTTTGATGATGGCCATCCTAATGAGTACGAGGTGGCGTCTCACTGTGGTTTTGATTTGCGTTTCCCTAATGATGAGTGATGTTGAGCCTCTTTTCCTGTGCTTATTGGCCATCTGTTTGTCTTTGGAGAAATGTCTATTCCAGTCTTTTGTCCATTTTTAAAATTGGGTCTTTTTGTTGTTGTTGTTGTTGTTTTTGGGTTGCTGGGGTTCTTTATATATTCTGGATAGTGATCCTTTGTCAGACATATGATTTACAGTGGAATCCTCTTTAAATTGTTTCTGAAAGAGGAGCATCCAGGCTCCAGACTGACTGGAGCCTGGGACGGGGTCTTGGGACCCACTCTGTCACCCTGCCCACCGTCATTCCTGACTCATTCCACAGTGCTCTGGTTCTGGGTGCTCTGTCGATAGGTACCATGGACCAGGAACCCTATAGGAGCTGTATACAATTCTAGAACCTCTTGATCTCCCTATATTTGTTTTGGGGTTTTGTGTGCATGCGTACAAGCATGTGCACGTACGTATGTCTTATTACTTCTTTGTGTTTCCTTCAGTTCATTAGGCAGATGTTTAATGAGCCCCTCCTGTCTGCCAGGCACCGTTCTGGGAGCTGCATCGGTGATCGGGGCAGTCCCTGTCCTCGGGGAGCTTGCATTCTGTCATCAAGCTGATCAGCATGTGTGTGATGGGCGCCGATCGGCAGAGACAGCCAGGGCCACTGTGTCCAGCCACAGCCAGTCTGCGGGGGAAGGGGGCCCAGGGAGAGTGTCAGGGAGCCCCCCAGGGCAGAGTGCACGTGCAGCTTTGTAGAGGGCAGAAGAGCAAGCGGTGTCTCTGGGGCCCACGGTTGAGAGGGATAGAGTCCATCTAGGCCTGCAAGGGGGTCCCTGGGACTAGGGTAAGCAAATACGCTGGTTTGCCCAGGACTGTCCTGATTCTAGCACTGAAAGTCCTGCACCCCAAGAAAACTCTCAGTCCCTGGTCACCCTACCTGGGACTCAGGAGTTGAGACCCCTGCCGACTTATCCACGAGGCATAGTGGTGTGTGATGTCAGAAGGGCCCACGGTTCTTTATGGGCCCACAAAAATGTTTTAATTGATCTTAAAATCAGGGGGGAAGAAATTAACTTTTAGATTGAAGAATGTGCTTTCTTATCTGATATTAATATATTTTTCTTTATATCAATGCTATCCTAAAATAGCATTGATATAAAGCTATTATATCATGCTATTATAAAATAGCATTTCCCATCTTTTTTTTTTTTTTTTGGAGGAAGAGGGCCCCTCGGCCCCGAAGACAAGAGTGCTTAGGACGCACAGAGTCATAACGTGGCTCTGGCTGACGGGCCTGTGAGAGATCGAGGTGAAGGCAAGAGGACTCCCATGTTGAGTCAGCCCCACCAACCAGCCTTTCTCTGCCCCACCAGACAGCTGACTATGGATGATGATGCTGGCCACAATGACAGTTCACTAGCCACTGTTTATTGAGTGCTTGCTGTGTACGTGAAGTGTGCTAAGCACTTCCAGATGTGCGATCTCGTTTCATCTCTGCGACAAATGTGTCAAGAAGGCCTTGTTGTCTGTGCTTCACAGACAAATCCGAGTCTCGGGGAGACCGCCTGCACAGACTGAGGGCACGCAGCTGTGCAGGGCTGTGTTGTCTAGGGGTGAGGAGCAGGGACACTGGGTAATAACATACCAACCTCACTGAGTCCTTTCAGGGACTAAATGGGATTGTGACTTGGGAGGCCCCGGCCTGTTGGCGATTTTTGTCACGATCATGAGGCCGCAGATCCAAGGCCCCAGGGCTCTCTCGGCCTCCTGCAGGTGGCTGGTGTTCTCCACCCCGGACTCACCGCAGATGACCTGCCCCTGCTTGTAGACTGAGATGGCCGCCTGCGAGAGGGAGGGACACTGTGCTCAGGCTCCATGCTGGCCCCCTGGGGAGCCCGCCGGTGCGGCCCTCATCGGGTCCCCACATGCCGAGCCGCGCTGTCTGGTGCTTCCTCTTGGGGCCCGCACCTCTGCCTTCCCTCTGCAGGTGGCCTGCGCTCTCCCAAGGACAGGGACCGCGGCCCGCCGGTTTCCTGTACCAAGGTGACTTTCACAGCCCTCACCCCGTGGGCAACTCAATCAGTTACTGTTGACTGACTGTCTGCATTGACCATCTGCTCTAGGTTTTCGTCTTCGGTCTCTTTCCAGTTTCTCAAGTCCCACCCCCTTCTTACTCCCTGCTCCTCTGCATCCCCCCATCAGAGCAGCTCAAATCCCAAATCCCGCATGGTTATGCTTATACGGATGGCTCCCTGCTGAAACTTCCTTCCTTCCTTCCTCTGCTGGGAACAGCCTACTGGAGAACACACTTGAGGAGTTTCCAACCCTTTTATTTCTGGGATGTTGGACAGAGCCAGAGAGGGTTCTGGGAGAATCAAGCCCTTCACGGTCCAGGGTGTGGCTGGGGCGGCCATTCCAGAACATGGGCCCTCCAGGACCTGGGAGGGGGCCCTGTGGTGAGGCCCATGGGGCTTCCTCTTTCCCATCTGCTCGAGGCTGTCACCAAGGGACCAGTGAGCCTTGAATGTGGTCTGGGCGTTGAGCAGGGCGTTCCGAACCCAGCCCAGACAGAGGGGTGTCTGCCCCTTTCCCTCAGGGGTCCCTATTTAGGACGGGCATGAGAGAAACATCAGGTGTTTGGGGCCCGCGCCGCTCTAGGGGAGCAGGGTGTCCTGGAAGGTGTCTGCGGATGGTCCTTCTCACGCAGTCCAGCCTGAGGCTCTCCCCGCTGACATAGGCCTGGGGGTGCTCTCCGCCCAAGGGGCAGAAGAATGGCTGCTGACAGATTTGCTAAGAGCCGAGAAAGAGGAAATGCGGCAAAGGCTCATGGAGACGGGCTTCCGGGGTAGTTTTTGTTTTGTTTTCTTGAGTGGTGTGAGTTAGGAAGGTGTGGGCCTCCTTGAGCCTTGCTGACGGACGAGTAGAGAAAGCAAGCGGCCAGTACTGAGACCAGTCACGCCGTAGACGTTAGAAACGTCTGGATACTGTCTCAGGTCAGTTCTTACCCCTGCGATTCGGGTAAGCCCGGCCATCCTCCGAGGGGCCCCACCCCCACCCCCAATTCTCTGAAATAGAAGAGGAAGCAGTGACGAAAGAAACCACCCCCTCCTCGAGGTAAACTCGTAGAGCTGCAGAGGCGTCTCACTTCATGATTTCACAGAGGAGGACACTGAGAGCCTCAGAGGGGAGGTGACTTGCTGGTGGAGGTCACGGGTCGTGGTGGTCTTGCATTCGTTCTGACCAGGAAACTGCAAAGAGCTGAGCAGGGCTGGCCGCCAGGCAGAGCTGGCAGTCCGTGCAGCCCGGGCCTTCGCTTCAGCCCCTTGGGGTGCAGGTCCGTGGGAGGTGCTCCTGGGCCTGACTGCAGCCCATGGCAGGGCTCGGGGCTGGGCGCCACCCAGGCCACCCCACCCTGTCCCGGGCACCTCCTTGGAGGTCATGGAGGGCTCGACGGAGCCTCGCAGCAGGTACCAAAGCAGCACAGTCATCAGCCATCATGTCTGTCTCCCTCCAGGGAACATCTAATTGGGAAGATGAGACTAACACGTGTGAAATAATAATTAAACCACAAAAGGCCGTGTACAGTTAGACCCAAATGCAGCCACACAGGCTGTGAAGGCACCTCCAGGGTCCTTGGAGTGCTGGATGCTGAGGCCCATGGCGTGTGGTAATTGGCAGCTTGGCCACGACAGGACTCTGAGGTGTCGGGGCCCCGGGGCTGGGGTTTGGGAGTCACTCCCCGAGCCAGGGAGTGAGCCTGGCCGTCCGCCTGCCTCCCTCCCTCCGCTGGCGTGTCGCCTCCCGACAGGAGCCGGGAGGAGAGCAAGCCCAACCCCAGTGAAGCCACGAAACCTTTGCCTGCTTGTGGCCAAAGTGCCCATGAAGTGAGAGCCAAGTACAAAAGGCCGGTGTGCCGGGGGAGGACGCAGCTCTCAACAGGAGTGTCGTTCAGGAGGAAGGCGGCGCCCAGCACAAACCTCTATATTAACCTTTCTCCGTTTGGGAATTAAAACGGCAGGGATCTCCTATATTAGGAGAGCAGAGAACGAGGAGAATGCCGTGGGCCGGGGAACTTTCATTCAGGACGCTGAGGAGACGGCGCTAGGGGAGAGGCGGGCTCCGTATTCTGAGCGGGACAAACGGCCCGCGGGGTAGTGCAGAGGGGGGACGCGCCAGATGCCCTAAGTAAAGTTTTACGGAAACACAGCCACGCTCATCCGTGGCCGCTCTGAGCTACGACGGCGGGGTTGCGTAGTTGCAGGGGAGACCGTATGGCTAGCAAAGCCTCAAATATTTACTCCCTGGCCCTTGACAGAAGAAGTGTGCCAGCTGCTAGTGCAGAGAGAGGAATGAACACACTCCATGGCACGGTGGCCAACCCTGATGAAGTGCTCAAGGAGAGTGGGAAGTGGGATTGGCTCCTAGGGGTAGGGCTTCGTAGGCCCGGGAGGATAGGAACAGTATGTGCCTTTGGATGGGTTTGATCATGTCCACAATGTGTTTGCAGCCGTGATCTCATCTGGTCTTACCTTTGCATGCATCCTATTAGGCAATGAAGGATTTGTATTTCAAATCGATAGATGAAACTGAGGACAGAGACTGAGGCTTAAAGAGGTTATCGGATTTCCTCAAGATCGCTTAGTTAGTAATGGGGGTCAGAGCCCAACTACATGCATAAGCATAAGTTCATCCCGCAGGCTTTTCTTGAGCCTCTGCTTGTTCCCAGCTGCAACTAGGCTCTGGGATGCCGTGACAGGTAAGGGAGGAGTAGGTACTTCTCTCACAGAACTCAGTCTGCACTGAAATCCAAGGCTCACTGCACTGCAATTCCTAGGAAAAAGTAAGATCTTTCTCTCCCCCAACCCCTTGTAGGCAGTGGGGAGACACTGAAGGTTCTTGAGCAAGTATCTATTGTCTGCTTCATGCTCGGTGCCAGTAGGCATAAGGAGAAATAGAAGTATGGTATAAGTCATTAAGAAAATTCACTCTAGTTGGGAAGACAACTCAAGATAGGTAGTTTACTTGGAGGTTAATATAAGTGGAGGCATATTTAAGCACCAGACAGTATAGTGCTAGCTTTAAATGTGGGTTAGCTTTAACCTTGCTGGGGCTCAGTTTCTCCATCTGTGAAATGGGAATTCGCATGAATTTGTGGTGAGGATGACATGAACTGATACAGATCATCACCATCGTTCAGGGCAGGAGTGGCCAGAGAGGCCTGGACAGAGTGAAGGACCTCAGGTGGACCGACGGGAGCAATACGATGAAAGCATTGTGAAGGAAGAAGAGGCTGAGAAGTTGAAGAAGAGGGAGAGTAAAATTTTTAGCAAAAGTGAGGTTTGTGTGATTCAGGTCAAAAGAAAACGGGCATGAAGTTATCTGATGTGTCAGAGTGTGTCTGATGCTCCTGAGCCTGCTCCTCACCCCGGGGCCCCCCTCATTGCTGGGGCTTTCGGAGGCTGCCCTGTGTCCACCTGGGGATACTAGAAACCACAGGACTCATTCAGAGCCTCTTCCTCCGCCGTGACCAAAATTAAGACCTGTGTCATTGGTTAGAATGCAGAATTCACCGATGTTTGGGTTTCTGCTTAAAGTAAAATTCAACTTGGGGTAGATCTGCTCTGAGGTAGGCCCCAGAGCACAGGGGATGATCCTCTTGATTTTGTTGTTGAGGATATATATTTTTTTAAGTTAAGGACTTAAGTTTTAAGTTAGGACTCCTGGCACCCAGCCTCTTCACGTAGCTGTACCCTCATACCCTTGAGCACTGAGAGGCAACACAGCCCCTTCCATGGCTCAGGATATGGGGGCACAAACGTATTTTTCACCAGCACTGTGGCTCTGCCGGCTATGTGGGGAGCAGCTAAAGCATCTGCCTCCAGTGCCAGGGGCTGAGTCGGAGCAGACGCATGCCATGCTGCCCCGAGATGCACAGACCCCCTGCGAGAGACACCTCGGCGGCCCATGTCGAAATGTGTGAAATCCTAACAGAGTGAGGTCCCCCCTCTGTCTCCATCTTGCGCCACCCCGGGGAGACAAAACTCTATCTGCCTGGTTTCTAGCTTCGTACCCGTGGGGGGAAACCAATCTTTCACTTTGAGGACTTGAAAATCGGACAGGTGAATAAAAATGGAGGTCTTTGCCTTACCCCGTGAAGACTCCTATATTATTGATCTTGTTCACACAGCAGATACTTGCCTTTTAGGTAAATCTTTGGGGCAGTGAATATCTGTGGGTGCCAGAGCGTTAATTGTGCTGCTGGGTGGGGACCCTTGGTGTCTGAAATTGCTCACAAGGGGTCTATGCCAGTTCTCCTCAAACATTGCTGCCCGTTAGAATTACCTGGGAGAGTAAAAAATCCCGATGCCTAGGCTGTACCCCACACCATACATCAGAATCTCCAAGATGGAGCCCAAGCAGGGTTTCTAGAGATCCGCTGGATGATTCTGTGTGTAGCCGAGTTTAAGAACCACTGGCCTAGATTCTGTACCCTCCCTGGGAGGGGAAAGGATCCGTGGGCTCTCGGGACTGTGGATCGCTGGCTGATTGGCTGGCCTACTTCGGCAGGTGATTCATTCAATCCGTGGGTCAGAGCTTGTCTGCCAGATGGGGTGGGCAGGAGCCATACCAGCCCTGGGGGCCGACCTTCCAGCCTGGGGGTGCTCCACATGCTGACCACACAGGGCTCGGGGCACTCCCGGATGGGGTGGTGAGATCAGGATGGCCATCTTCTGCGTCAGTCCGGGAAGGGGTGGCCTCAGATGCTTGTGTCACTTCCCCAGGTTTGTGGTGGGCAAGGGGGAGGAATAGATGGGCTATCTGCTGAAGAGAAGGGGAACAGGAAGAAGAAACCTTTACTTACAGCAGCTGTGACTTGCTGTACCCAAACCCAGGCCTGGAATAATGGACTTTTGAAAGCCATGAACCAGCTGCCTTTTCTTACAGGGAAATGGCTGTAGCTCACTTGGAAACTATGAGAGGAGATCTTCCAGGAGCTTCTAGAGTTTCCTTTCCATTATTTAACTCTTTTTTGGGTAGATGAATATGAGAAAGCTGTCAGCTCCTGAGGAGGGGACAGCCTGTGTGCTTCAGAGATGGGTAGAATGGAGCCCAGGATAGGAACCAGATAAGTGGTCTTTCTGACTGGCAGCTCCCACGGTTGAGCCGTGGCCGGGTACATCTGGTCCCATAGAGGTGGTCCAGTTTGGGGGGGCGGTTTCCGGGGAGGTCCATGTCTCTGGGAACTAGCTGTGGGAAGGGACCGGGAATGAGGAGCTCCATGTGAGGATCTCCGGATTGATGCATCGCCGGTGAATGAAGACACTTTCTGAGGTTCACAGCGGTTGTTGCTTACCTCGGGCCTAAAGGAGGTGCCCTGGGGTGTGCTTCCCCTTGGGTGCTCTTGGATGGAATCACGGTCCAGTTCCAGAGCCCGAGTGGCCATGCAGGAAAGGGTGGCTCCCGCCTGCTGGCAGCCGCGTCCCACTGGAGAGATTGGAAGGCCCTCCTCGCCATCTTTGCAGGGGACATGGTGCCCCTGGGTCCTGAGTCCTCTGGGGCCTGGCCCACTGATCCGATTCACCGTGGAAGAATGTTTCACAGGGCCCATAATTTCTGGGCCTTGGTCTGACAGCTGCACACCCCAGCCCTCATGGAATGGCATGGAATTTCAGTGACCATTATGGGAGTGGCAGAAGCGACCGTCCTAGAGTTGTCATGTGGTGAATTGAGAAGAACATGGGCTCCAGACATGGACGCACTCTGTTCCAGGCTCCACTCAGATGCTTACTAGCAGTGGCTGCACAAGCATGCTCCGTAACCTCTCTAGGCCTCAGCTTTGTGATCTGTGAAATGGGAGTGGTATGAGAGAGGGTATGAGAAAGGATGGAGCACAGGGCTGGTACCGGCAGGATCCCTGAGGAAGAGGATGGGGGGGAGGGGCAGCCGGACCAAGGGAAGATGCGGTGATGGAAAAGGGGTGTCGGCTCATCTCCATGTAGAGGGGTGATGGGGGGCGGGGGGAGGCCACACCAGCTCCCCGTGGCAGCCACAGAACCTGACATGTTATCAGCTCTGTCGGGTTGGAAAGTGGGAGGAGGAAGGGCGGGCATCCTGCTGGGTGTGCCCTATGTCTGGGGACGGCTTGCTGAAGGGAGGACTGCGGGGACAGGCTCCGGAAGGGGGTCCTCTTGTGTTCCACCGGGTGCTGTTGCCGTGACAGGGCCGCTGGGAAATCTGCCAGCCAAACCACACTCCTGCAGGAGGGTGCTGGGTGGTGGCAGGGAGGCAGCGGGGAGAACACAGGGGCCCTGCCTCTCTGGGCCTCAGTTTCCTCATTTGCCAAAGGAGAATCCTGACCCGCCCCAAGTCTGCTCAATTTCTAAAATCAGGTGAATTCTGGGTGGCTTTTTACCAACTTACTTGTTTTCCCAAACCATGGCTCCCGCTACACACGGGCAGCATGAAGACCGCATCCGGAGGGTGGGCGGCGGTGAAGTGGAGAGAAATGCAGGGAATTGATTGAGGGACAGAGTTGCTTAGACCCCAGAATTCGCCCCCACAGTGTGAAAACCTATGACCTCCATCTCGTTCCTCAGCGTTGTTCTTCCCTTATCCTTCCTTGGGGGTGGGGAGCGGGGGCGGGGGGGTGGGCAGCAGGGGAACCCCTGGGAAGAACACAGCAGAACAGCCCTGGGATTTCCTTGTAGGTCTGCACCTACCAACTCAAGTTACTGAGCTCCTCTGAGCCCTGGTTGTCTCACCTGAAAATGTAGGTAATAATCTCCATCTCACAGAGTTTAGGTTTGTGAGGATTAAAAGAGACAGTGCTTGCCAGGTTCTTGGTACAGAGGAGGTGCTAAGTAGATGTTGGTTGTCCCCATGCCCCAGGAGAGGAGGCTGATTCTCTCAATTATTGTAGAAGAACAGCCCCCTGTCCCCTTCCGGTTCACTCATTCATTTGACAAGTATATATGGTTGACCCCTGAGCAACTTAGGGGTTGGGGGCGCTGCCCCCCAGCACAGTCAAAAATCTGAGTATAACTTTTGACAGCCCCTAAACGTAACCACTAATAGTCTGCTGTTGCCCAGAAGCCTTACCAATAACATGAACAGTCTATTAATACAATTTTGCATGTTATATGTATTACACACTGCATTCTTACACTAAAGTAAACTAGAGAAAAGAAAATGTTATTAAGAAAATCATAAGGAGGGGCACCTGGATGGCTCAGTCAGTTGAGCGTCCAACTCTTAATTTCGGCTCAGGTCATGATCTCGGGGCTGTGGGATTGAGCCCTGAGTTGGCTAGCGGGGAGTCTGCTTGAAGATTCTCTCCCTCTGCCCCTTCCCCACTCGTGCTCAACCTCTCTCTCTCTCAGATAAATAAATAAGTAATTAAGTAAATAAATAAATAAAATCTTAAAAAATCATAAGGAAGAGAAAATAACATTTATAGCACTGGACTATATTTATATATAAAAAAATTCCTGTATAAGTGGATTCACGCAGTTCAAACCTGTGTTGTTCAAGGAGCAACTGAACTTCTTATTATGTGCAAAGTACTGTGGCCGGTGATGTAGGGCCTGGGCTGATGCTCATGTGCCCTTGGTCCCCTGGGTCTGGGTGAATTGCTGTCGTTCCCATCAGCATATGCTGGGACCGTGTGTACATTCCTGTCTCTCCGGCTCTCGTTGCTTCCTCCGGGAGACGGTGCCTTGCATTTCTCTGCAGCTCCCATAGCATCTCAATGCAATCTTTTCCCTAGTAACCCTCGGTAAGCAAATGCTGTTCTGCTGATGCACCGAATTCGTCGTCCGTGCCCGTGTGCTGGGCACGTTCATATTAGTCTCGCAGCAAGCCCGAGGGGTAGGCATTGTTCCCATTTCACAGGTGAGGAGACTTAGATTTCAGTTACTTCCCCGGAGCTGGCCGGCTACCCAGTGGCACCACTGGGATTTATCTCTGATTGTTCTCACCCTGCGCCCATGAGATTAGTTTTCACCGCGCGGGACTGGTGCTCCCTTATTCGAGGTCTTTGGGAGGGTCTGGTCCTCCCCTTTCTCATCCGGAGAACCACTGCGCACCCACTCTCACTTCTGTCTGTTCCAGAATGTCTGTAAACCCGCCGAGGAGACGCAGCGGCCGCCCACACTGCAGGAGATCAAGCAGAAGATTGACAGCTACAACACCCGGGAGAAGAACTGCCTGGGCATGAAGCTGGTGCGTCCGGGGAGGGGGGGGTGTTGGAGGGCTGCCCGCCCCCACCCGGCCCCGCCCTCGCCCTCGCCCTCGCCAGCCCCCACCCGGCCCCGGCACCCGCCCACCGCCCCCGGCCGCCGCCCCTTCCACTGGGGGCTCCTGTGCTCTCCCTCTGGATTCCGGGGAGGCCCCTCGGAGGCCCCTCCCCTTTCTTCAGGCCTCGGGAAGCCTCGGGGCTTGTGCGAGGCCGTCAGGGACCCCCCGCGGGCTGCGGGGAAACAGAATGGGCTTTAGAGTAAGATCCAGGTCAGTCGCTGGCTCGTCCCCTTTTTCGCTTTGGGAAACCTTCGAGCTTCGGCTAAAATAGAGATACCAGTGCCCATTTGTCGGAGCTCTTGTGGGAATTAAGTACCGTACAAAGACCTCAAGAACTGGTATTGCTTGGCCCCCAGGAAGGCCTCACGAGGGGAGTTCGCAGCTCCTGTCCTCTCCCTCTTGGTTGGTGCACTTCTACCGCCTGCGTCTGGGGAAGCTTCCCGAGACTGCAGAGCTCCGAGGGGAGGCTCGCAAAGGCCATCTGCAGGGGGAAGGGGCGAAGGTAGAAGAACCCTGCCCCCTGCTGGTGGCTGCTGGCTCTGGGGCTTCAGCCAGATGGAGCGCTAGAAAATCCAGTCTCCCACGGTCCTGGGCTTAAGTCTTGCAGGCTGCCCCGTTTTGGAAAGAAATGCAGGAGGAAATGCAGTGGGCTGGTTTTGCGAGGACCTCATTACAGAGCCTTCCTGCTCCTCCCTGGTTTGGAGGGACAAACTAGAGAGGCCACTCCAGACCCTGCCTCCTAGGAGCGGGGACTCAGCAAAGGCAGGGGACTGGGGCAGGAAGCCTGAGCCCTGGGAGGGAAAGCCAGAGCAGCTCCTCTTGTCCTCTCGGGTTGCTGGATACTGCAAGCCTTCTCCTGGCCCAATGCGGGGCGGGCAGGGGGACATCATCTCTGCCCTCTGGCACCTGCAGGTCTGCAGACACAGGAAGGAACTCGGGGCGGGAGGGGAGGGCCTGCCTGGGATGGCACTATTTGGAAAGGCCTCTGCACGCCCCCCCCCCCAACCTGGTGCAGTGACTCAGAGTGGCAGATGGGATCATGCAAGATAGACGTGAGCGGACCCATATGGCGTCCCCTCCGCAGAATGAAGATGGTACCTACACGGGTTTCATCAAAGTGCATTTGAAGCTCCGGCGGCCGGTGACGGTGCCTGCTGGGATCCGGCCCCAGTCCATCTATGATGCCATCAAGGAAGTGAACCTGGCGGCCACCACCGACAAGCGGACATCCTTCTACCTGCCCCTCGATGCCATCAAGCAGCTACACATCAGCAGCACCACCACGGTCAGCGAGGTCATCCAGGGGCTGCTCAAGAAGTTCATGGTTGTGGACAATCCCCAGAAGTTTGCACTTTTTAAGCGGATACACAAGGACGGGCAAGGTATGCGAGGGCAAGCTCCCCGTCAGAGACCACCTCTCCCGCTAAACCCCTGCCAGACTTGGGAGGGGAGGGCTGGGCTTCCCCAGGGCGCCGCCGCCCAAGCCACGTGGCAGAGAGCTGGACGGTAAGCTCATGCCTGCTCCCCGCGCCCCCCACTTTATATGTGACTGCAGGAAACCACAATGTGGGCTCCCACTTCCTAATCTGTGGCATGGGAGAGAAACCACCCACCATTCCTAATCTTTTGGGGAGGGTGATGTGAATGGAAACATGTGTCAAACTCTGGGCAGACACCGAAGATAAAAGGTCATCATGCCCTATTCATGTCATTAGATTCATTTCATTACGCTGAAAGGATGGCTCCTTCCCGTTATGGCCACCCCTTGTCTGCATTTCCATCCCTGCCCCTCTTTTCTGAGATGCGCCTCCAGCCCCCTCTCTTGGTTTGCAGTGTTCTTCCAGAAACTCTCTATTGCTGATTGCCCTCTCTACCTGCGCTTGCTCGCCGGGCCTGACAATGACGTCCTCAGCTTCGTGCTCAAGGAGAATGAAACCGGAGAGGTGGAGGTAGGTCTGGGCCCCTTTGCTCGGTGCCCGAACCCAGCCCTCAGGGCACCCTGGCTGGGTGCAGGTGGGCATTGTCCTCACTGCCAGCATAGGCGGGGGCCACGCGGCAGTAGCCAAGGCAGCTGGGAAAATGGCCTGGGAAAGTTGAGGCCCGGGGAAGTGCTGGGCCGCAGAGGTTTCGCGCCTTAAAGCCAGGATTGTCAGCATCCTGGGGGCGCAAGTCAGGGCCGGTGTCTGGCACGGCCTGTGGAAAGAAAGGATTTCGTGTGCTTTTTTCCCTGAAAACCCAGGGTGGAGGGGCACTGAGAAATGCCTGTGTCCAGGCCCCAGCTGTTTTTGCTCCAGGCTGGCCTGAGGCCCCACCAGCTCCATCTCTGGCCTCCACTGGATATGGAGATTTTTGAGCCATTTGTCTCTTCCTGGTTCTTAAAAGCTGGCCTCCTTCCTCAAAGGGGAGTTCATCAGAGTCCAGTCTGGTGGCACGGAGTCGGGTGGAATCAGGCTGGTGCTCTGCGTGGCCTGGGATACTTGGGAGGCATGGAGGAGTGACCGAGGGCAGTTGTTTGTCACGCTGCGGTCAGTGGAGGCCTAGGGTTTGGGGGAGCAGTCTCGGGGGTCACTGTGGAGATCTGGGGGATCCAGGCAGGGTAGGGCCCTGTCCCTTCACCCTGCTTCAATCAGGCAGCTCTGCTTCCGTCTGATTTACACATTAAAGTGCATAGGACTTTGTTTGAAAAACGTACTCTGCTGACAGTGTTTGGACACCGCGGGCCCAGCGCAGAGCTCGTGGGCCTGGGAGTTTAGAGACCGGGCCCTAATTCCCTTTCTGCTGCCGCAAGCCCCGTCCCCGTAGGTCCGTCGTCTCCCGTCTGTGGACTTCAGTCTTCTCAGTTAGGCAGTGTGGGGATTAAACTAGGTAAACCTTCATATTCTTCTGTGCTCAAAAGAGCTTAGGAGTCAAAATCCTTGGCTCCACAGGGTAGGGTGGTGAGGGCTGGGGGGGCTCTGCTCCTGGGTCAGCCTGAGAGCAGTCAGACTTGCCTTCTGCCCAGAGAGGCCAGGTCCCATTGGGGCAGGCCTGGGCCAGCTGGCTTCTCCAGAGCTTTACAGGTTCTGGGATCTCATTAGCTGCTCTGCCAGCCAAGGGAGGCAGGGACCCTCATTCCGTGGCAGATGAGCACATAGGACAGAAGGGTGCAGTGATGTGCCCAAGGTCACGCGGTGGAGTCAGGCTGAAACCCAGTCTCCGGAGGCCAAGCCCAGCTCTCCTCCACCTGCCTCTTGAGGGTCTGCACGCTGAGAGCCTGTTGCTCAGCACCCCCAAAGCAGACAGCCAGACAGGCCGGCAGGGGCCCTGGGCGGCCCCAGCATCACTGTTCAGGCCTCAGCTGCCATGGAGAAAATGTAAGATGGTTGATGCTCCAAATAAAACACCGCTCATGGACTTGTACCTCTGGGTCATGAGATGTCAGGATTTGAAATATGGTTGCCGGTATGACATGGGAAACCCAAGCTTTCTCCACTGCAGCTATTCAGTAGCAAACCCCCTGTAAGCTGTGTGCAGATGGAGGCAGCGGGGGGGTTGGGCGGGGCCCTCAGGTCGGGCGGCTTCTGACCTGTCTCCTATTCCGTTTTCCCCCGCAATCTCCCTCGTGCCTCGCAGTGGGACGCCTTCTCCATCCCCGAGCTCCAGAACTTCCTAACAATCCTGGAAAAGGAGGAGCAAGACAAAATCCAACAAGTGCAGAAGAAATATGACAAGTTTAGGCAGAAACTGGAGGAGGCCTTAAGAGAATCCCAGGGCAAACCTGGCTAACCGGTCCTGCTTCCTCTTCTGGTGCCCGTGGATTTATTTTTATTATTAATTATTATTTTGCAACAGACACTTTTTCTCAGGACACCTGTGGCGGGTGCATCTGTGCCCCCCCTCCCCCGCCGGCAGTTCCAGATGTGGCACGAAACCTCTGAGGGACACGCGTGCTCGTGGGCCAGGCCCCCGCCTGCCACACACCACCTCCGAGGAGCAGGACTGGGGAGGGGAGGTGGTGGTGGCAGGGGCGGGGAGGGGGGAGAGAAGAGCCTTGGATGTCAGCAATCCACGAGCCCTTGGTAAGCCAACCAGCTGCCTCTCTCATCACCAAACTGGAATGGTTCGCACCGGCCGGCAAAGGAAAGAAGAAAGGTTTTAGAGCTGTATGTTCTTTCTCTGGGTTTTATTCTTCTTCAATTTCTCTCTTATTTGCCACCCATAGACCTTTATTTATGAGTCAAAAATTGTAGCATATTCCTTGAGCAGGTCGGGGCTAAGCCCCCGAAAGCAGGATAATGCTCGTAAGAGGATTGCCCCCCACTGTCCCAAGGTGCCCGTTGTTCATGCTCAAGGGAAGGTCCTAAAGCCACTGGCCCCAGATGCTCAGGTAGGGAGCACCAAAGCTGAGGCTGGCTCAGAGATTTCCAGAGAAGCCACAGCCTGCCTTGGCCCTCATCACTCAAGAGTCTGCACACACGTAAACCCAAAGGCATATATTTATCTGCACGTGTGTGATGCCTCGTCACTTCTTTGTCAACAAGCGTTTGTTTTTAAGTTACAACTTGGAGTTTCATATTGCCATCATCCTCACGTGTTTTCACGAAGGGAAACCAGCCATTTGCCATTTTTAATGTCTCCTGCTGAGTACGGAAATCAGGCAGTCAGAGGAAGCCAAAAAGCATTGCAGAGAAATGTGTCCAGCTTGTCCTCAGCCTTCCCCCGGCCAGACAGCAGGGGAGGGCCTGGCCGCCCTGCTTTCCCGCGTGGCCTTCTGCATGGCCTCCTTCCTCCCACCGGGACTCTGGGGTCTCCAGGTGCTGCCAGAGGAGCTGCCTTGAATACAGACGGGGATCCTCCCAACTCAGCCGACTTGGAGTCCTTTGTGTTCCGAAGCCCGGGCCAGCCCGTGGCCCTGCGCTCCGCGAGCTTGTGGGCCGGCCTCCGGCTGACCTCAGTGCCTTTTTGTTTTCAGAGAGAGACGGGAGCAGGGCGCACCTGCTTGACGCTTGCTGCTGGCTTGCTCCTTCCAGAAAGGGGACCATGGTGGTGCGGGAGGCGAGGCCAGGGGAGCCCTTCCTCCGAGAATGGGGCGAGAGTCACAGACCTCCTTCCCCTCTAATGTCCTGGGCTTTGACTCCCAATAAGTGATGTCAAACCCCATGGACAAGGTGGATCAGATCCCCAACTTACACCTGTACTGGATCCTTGTTCGGGTGCAAACTGAAAAATAAACTAGCCAAGCAACTGAAGCAAGTGGCCAGGGCTGCAAAGACCCTCCAATGCAGAGGGAGAAGGACTTTTCACGGCCAAAGCAGGGCCGGCTTTCCAGTCCAGCCTCTGAGAGATCACTTCTTCGCTGTCCTCTGCCTTCCCAGGTCCTTCCTGGGTTGGGTTGAGCCCCAGCTTCTTTGTGTAGCCTCAGAAGTCCCCTCCACAACCCTTGCTGTGTCCACACCGCCCCTGATCCCAGAAGGAATGCTGCCCCCACGTCACAAAACTGTGTGTAGTCTTCAGAGCTGCAAAAGCAAGACAAGCTAGCAGCTCCAAAAGACTTTTTAGGCCCCCAGAACCCTGGTTCTCTGCCATCTCATGCTCAGCCTTATTGCTTCTCTCCCTTAAAAAAAATCTCTCTCCCTGCTGTGTACTAAAGGGCGCGGGTAGAGAGTCCTTTTCCTTCATGCTGCATGTCTTTAACATTAATGGAAGGCACAGCTCCTGCTGCAGCCGCTGTGAATGCTGCTGAGAGCCTCCCTCTGGTGGGGGCGGCTATTTTATTTTTGAGAAGGAAAATAAAGTCATGTACATATATACATAAAGGCATATAGCTATATATAAAGAGATAGGGGTGTTTATGAAATAAGAAAATTATGGAAAATTCTGACTTTATCTAAAGCACAGTTAGACCCAGGAGCCACGCTGAGGCCTGAGCCTCGATGAATAGTCTGTACAAAGTATCCCTCCCCCCGGGGGCGGGTATGGCGGCTGGGAGTGCCTTCTATCCTTGTGCTGCCCTGTGTGTACATATTTGTTTTGAGGATATTTTCTTTTTAAATGTCTTTCTTATATGGGTTTTAAAAAAAGTAATAAAAGCTTGTTGCAAAAATGACCCAGACTGGAGAGATCTTCTTTGCCCTTCACCACCTCCTGGAAATTGGGAGCCGGGGGAAAGGGTGGGAATGGAGAAGAGCACGTACTTCTGCACGGAGTCTGATTTTCTCCCGCCAGCGAACAGAGGAGTGAAGGCTGCTGGTCAATCTTGAGAAACCTGTCCAAGCGCGTGGGCCGGAGGGTGCTGCCCGGGTGCCCAGCTGCTGAGCTAGCCCACAGAGCAGGAGAGGAAAGGGGATGTGTTCTAGAAAGAGATCCTTGTAGAGTGAGAAGAGGGGAGGGGCTTTCTGGAGCCAAGGATGATTAAGCATCAGGACAGACTACTGAGGTGGACGATGATTCTTCCCTGTCTGGAATTATTTAAAAATAAGACAGAGAGGATGCATCTCTCAGAGTTTAAGGTCACCTCACCTAGAGGGGGAAGGCTAGATGAGGCGAGTGAAACAGTCCTTTCACAATAGCACTATCTAACTTCCATCAGAGGAACGGCTCTGTCATCACGGAAATAACCACGTAAGGTTATTAAGAAGAAATTGCTGCCCGCCTTCCAGGAGGGAGCACGCGTAATGCACTGAATGGGGCCCTTTGGGCCACAGAGGCTGGTCAGAGCGCAGCCAGCTCACTCCCTACCTCCATCCAATAGACATTCCTAAAATTATCCGAGAATCGGGCTTATCTGTAACATCTGTTCGCCTAGACCTCCAAGAAGTAGGTCTTTTAATAACTTCGCCAAAACCTGGCCATGAACCATTTTCTGCTTTTCACTGCAACTCATTCGGTAACATCATGGGATTAAGTTCAAAGTTACTAATTTGACCTTGAAAGAGACGGTTGGGCTTAGCACAGAGAAAAAAAAATCCATTCAACAGCCTAACCTTCCCCAGCCTTCTTACACGTGCCTATGGTGTTCCTGAGGAGGAGAGCGAAGGTGAGTCAGCGCAAACGGGTCATTGTTACCGGAAAAAACCACTCAAAGCACAGGTCCTGACAGCACAATCTTAGCAGAACTCTGAGGTAAACCACAGTCCGGAGTGGAAGTGCATTCTAGACCCACCCTTGCTGTTTACTGGCTTTGTGTCTTTAACAGAGATCAACAAGGCGAGACACGACCTCTCAGCCTCCAATCAATTTGTGCAAGGTAAATCATGTTTGTGAAAGAAACTTACAAAGTACTACACGTTATCTGTGTTCATATAAGGACCATATTCCATTACTACTATACATACCACACTCCCTCAGATCAAACTGTCTGTCCAAAGGTTCTATGTCATAGAATCTTGTTTGGGGTCAATTTCCAAAAATCCCTTCCTCAGTTCCATAGGCTCATGCTGGCAGAGAGAGGATTAGTAAAATTAAGGAGTTTACTTACAGTGAGTCATTAGTGACAAAGACTGTTATTCTAGGTCTAATAACGAAAGGTAGGAAGCGTCACACACACACTTTCATAACCATCCCTTTCTTCCTTTCTAGCCCCAGATGGGTTATTTGTGAATAGTGTGGATATTTTCAAGTGTTTCTTATCTTGATTTATAAAAAAAAAGGGGGGGGGGATGAGAAAGAAAAAAAAAGTAAACTCTAATTGTTTTTTGATGGTAAAACCAAAAAACTCTAGAAGAATTCAGCTCAGCTCTCACTCCTTCCTTTTGTACAAGGAGTGCTTTGGTCACAGAAGTGACTCCCAGGAACTAAGCAGGGACCAGAGCAGTGCTTCTGAACCTTTCTGGCAGCAAGTGATCCCGCTGGGCACGTGACAAAAGCATGGGAACCTCTCTTGGGAAAAGGAGCATACAAAATCCTGCACACCATTTCAGGGAGTTCACAGACTCTCTGAAGACCAACTGAAGACCTCTTCCACGAGCCCCCAAAAGTTGGATAAGACTCTTTCCTGTAACAAAGCCACCTCACGATTTACTACGGCGGGAGGCAGCGTGCCAGCGTGGGGGAAGAATCGTGCAGGGGAATCCAGATGCTTTCATGATTTCTTCTACCTGTCCAGCCGGAATGCTGCTGCCATTCAGAGCCAAGCCTTTCTTCTTTGGCCTGGCTTGATGGCAGAGAACAGCTGAGTGCTGCTTCTGGGCGACTAACTCTTTAGAGATGCGAGGGGACTCTTTTGGGGCAAGGACGTTAATTAGCGGGTAGGAACAGATGAGCACGAGGGTGTGGACTATTTGCTAGAGGGGCTTTCAAAACACAAGGTCCTGCCTGCCTGAGCTTTGGATGAGCCACCTGCCCTGAAAGCAGGAAAGGAACTAAAACCACTGAAATCACATGAATAGAAAAGGCACTCCACTACCACCTCTCCTGTCGATGTAAATTGACGTATGACTTGAAAATGTAGTACAACAGTCTAGCTAAGTGGAGGAAACCAGATTTAGGTTAGAATAAAAATTTATTTTGGTAAAGAATTATATTTTTTCATTTGCAAAAGCTGAAAATGCTCGTATAAATGACCAGCCCAGAGCCTGGATTTCCACTGGATCGACCACATGAGACAGGAGTCTGTTACTTCTTCTTGCCGGGTTTGGGGGCCTTTTCTAGGCCTTGGATGTGTTTTCGAGGAAGCTGATAGTCTTCTACAATCCAAGAAGCAGAAACTCCTAAGTGGGGCATGCCCTCCCCAACACCACCTATGCTTTGTGTCACAACGTCCCTCCTTGGCCCCGACCCCCACAGGCCCTGACCCACATGGCTACCTCCCACCCCCGGCCCCACTGTGCGCCCATTCCCATTATCAACTTCTCTTCAGTCAGCCTGCATCCCGTGACCTGCTCTTCCACACCCAGCTCGAACCCAGCTCCTCTGGGCAGTTGTCTGGGATGGGCCATTTATCCTTACACCTCATGGCTGATGTGTGTATTTTAGCAATTTTCACTCTGAAAGCCACTTTCTAGATATACTTGAGGCATTCATAATTTTCTCAGGAGAGAGAACGTGTTCATCTGTGTTCAGTCATGTGCTTGTCTATTTTCCTCTGTATTTCTTCTCAGCACCTCCTATCGGGTTCTTCACTTAAAGGGGTCAACTCCAAAAGTTTACTACAGGGTACTGCCTTAGGCCCTAAAATACATGTGCTTATTGAGCATGCACTATGTGCCAGGCCCTGAGTGTGAAAAAGGGATGAAGAAGGCAAGGTCTCTGACTTAAGTTGCTCAGTCTAGCAGGGGGTTCAGACATTAGAAAAAACTGGTCAAGTGGCAGACACTAACCAGAAAAATAAACACAAGTAGAAAGTGCCACATAGGCAATATTTTAAATGCTAATTTAAGGACAGAAAAAATGGGACATGCTCTGAGACAGGCTTCCCGGGACCCCTGAGCTGGGCCGATGAGGCCCTCCGTTGGGCAGACGTGGGCTGTGGGAGGGCACAGTGCATGAGGGAACAGGGACACAAGCACCGAGTGTGCATGGGGAACAGTGAGGACAGCAGTGCGGCTGAGGCCTGAGGTGGGGGTGGGGGGCGGTGAGAGCTGCCAGAGAGAGCTCGAGGGGAACGGGAGTTGGAATGGGAGGGTCTTATTTATTGAGCATAGGGGCCTGTTCTGCAGGCACTGGCGTGGCACAAGGAGTGTTTAGAGGAGAGTGATGGAAAGCGGACTCAGGCAGAGGGGACGTGAATCAAGGACAAGCCGGAGGCTGGGTGACCCAGAGTTGGGAGAAAGAACTTAGGCTCTGGGGTCTGACAAAGCCAAGTCCGGAGCCCAGCTGCAGCGCTGAACAGCTGAGTATCTGAGGGCAAGCGACTGAGCCTCTCTGAGCCTCGGCTTCCTCAGCTGCAAAACACAAACAGTTCTGCTACATCGTTCTGATGAGGAGAGATGGTGCCTGCAAAAAGCCCAGCAAAGTACCCAGCATGGTTGGGATGCTCTATAAAAGGGAAAGCCAGGAAGAAAACTACTCCAGTGGTATGGTGGAGAGAGCACGGACTCGGGGGGCCAAAGCATCTGGCGCAAATACCGGCTTGGTCTCTTGCCGGCCCCTCACTACACACTGACGGCCACAGACACATACATATGTACGGCTGTGATGACTAGAGGGGCTGGAGTTGGTGGGAAGGTTCTGGCCAAGTCAGACCCGCGCTCCTTCTCCAGAGGAGATGCTCACCAAGTAACAGCCGGCTGAGATGACGGACCTGGTTTCCCTGGATCTGGACCTGCAGGCCGTCCTTGGCCCCAGGGGCCGGGCTGACAGTCGTGCTAGCCTGGCATCGCTGCTGGAGCACGGCTGCCACTGCGTACGGGTCCAGACCGTAGGCCTCCAAGTTCCGGACCACAGTCACCTGCGGGGACAGAAGGCAGGTGGTGGGGGGACCGCACGCCCTCCCCTCCACAGGGCCTGCTGGAGCCTCCGCAGCCGCTTCACCCGCCACGTTCACCGTCCCGACAACCACGGGCCCTTTCCATCCACATCGTTTATTTTTATACTTCCTGATTCTTTCCGTCCCATCAGTATCTGTGTTATATACATAGTAGAATACTCTCTATCCCACCTGCAACATACACTTTTTTAAAAAAGGCTTTTTGTTATGGAGAATTAAAAACATAAATAAAAGTAGAATTGAATACTGTGCTCCTATGTTCCCATCATTTCAACAATTATCGACTCATGACCAACCTCAATTCACCTATATCCCTGTCCCTATTGCTTTAGAGCAAATCCTCCTAAACATCAGTTCATCTTATCTACAAATGCTTTAGTACTTATCTCTAAAAGATAAGGGTTCTTTTATTTATTTTTTATTTATTTATTTTTGATAAGGGTTCTTTTAAACATAAAGACAAAACCATCATCATACCTAAAAATAAATGGACAATAATTCCTTAATATCAAGCATCTCATCAGGAACACAAATATTTTTCTATTATCAACTTCACAAATGACTTATTTGTGATTTTGAGATTAAAAAAAAAAACACTGATACTTAAAAAAAAGTCACAATTCTTCCCTTTTTGAAACAAGTTCTCTTGAATTCATGACTAGAGATAGTAGAGTATGTTACCATCAGGAATGGGTTGGGAAGGGCTGCTTTCAATAAAGTCATAGGTTCCAAATAACCCAGGCTTGTCAAGGGACTCCAGCCCCAGAGAACCTCAGAATCGATAAGACATTAGAGATCACATCTATTCCCTGATGTATGCACTCTGGACTACATCTTCCCCCAACAAGTGGTCACCCAATTGTTGCTTGCAGACCTCCAGACAAGAACTCCCTATTTTGGAAAGCACCAGTTTTAATTTGGGACAATTCTAACTGTTACCGTTAATATTAATAGTGTTTCAATAAGCTAGTACAAATGTTCCCTGCTTTTTCAAAGTTCACGGTACACCACTTCGCTCTTATGAAAAGACCTACATTAGTACTTTTTTTTTGCTAACTGAAAGAAATCCGGAGGGTTTCACTCTTACAAAGAAAGGTGAAAAGTGAACATAGCGCTCAGCACTGGTTTTGCAGGGAGCCCGCACAGAGCCAGCGTGCACCCCGAGCAGCAGCAAGAGGGGGGCCCCCGCCAAGCTCCTGCCCCGGGGACGACACTCAGCACCTCAGCGCCCAGCCCCCAGATCTCTGAACTGTGTCTGGGAGCATCTGTGCTTTATCTCCAGTTATTCTGTGCATCTGTTAGCAAGACGTGTCCTGACGTATCAGAAAAGCCTAAGAGAGTTATTTTTTGGGGTCTGGGAATGCTCAAAATTTTTTCCATATAAAGTCATGGTAATTGCTTCTTTGCTTTACCCCATTTCAGCTGACAAAAGGTTTCATAGGAATGCTCCACTTTCAGCTAGCGGGGGAAACCTGTATATACAGAAATTGCTTAGGACAGAGTCTGGCACATAATTACGCACCCAAGAAATAGTGGCTATTGCTAGTTATTATTGAGGTTCTCATTACTGGTTCTCATTTACTCACTGCTTAAATGCCAAGTACTATTCTAAGTGCTTCACCCATGTATTTCCTTCATTTGGCCCTCACGATGCCTTATATGGTGGGTATTATCCCCATTTTTCATATAAGAAAACTCAGGGAAAAAACCATTCACTTTCTCAAGGACAAGCAGCAAGGCAAAGGTCACATTTGAGCCCATATCTCTAATGCTAAAGCCCACTCGCATAACCCAAACACTAGAAAGTTCTTTATCTGGAACCCAAGCCTGTCTGCTTGGGATTTCCATCCAATAATCCTATTTCTGTCTTCCCAAGGCATCTCAGCATTAAGTGCACTCCTTTTCCCAAGGACAGCTTTTCACACACTTGGGCCAGATAGAATTAGCTCCCTAGGACTCTGTGTTGCCGGGCTACACACACTCACTTCCTTCAGCAATTCTTTATAAGCTGTTTTTCCCTGAGCAAGGCCCAAGAGGTAATAGAATGAGTAAGAGCTGAAAGCCCGTAACAGGTCTAGGAAAAAAATAAAAACAAAATCTTGTTTACCTTTGTAACTAGGCTCTAGCAAGTGTCCTAGCACAAAATCCTAGAGGGTAGGAGGTGAGAGGGCCAGCTCTGCCTGTTTTATACAGGGCCCAGCCCACTCACACAAACATGGCTGTTTCATAAACAATCTTTGCGGTGTTTGAGGCCAAAATCTAAAAACCTCCAAACACGGAGCACCTGCGTGGCTCAGTCAGTTAAGCGTCTGCCTTTGGCTCAGGTCATAATCCCAGGGTCCTGGCATGGTGCCCCATGTCGTGCTTCATGCTCAGCGGGGAGTTTGCTTCTCCCTCTCCCTCTGCAGCTCCCCCTGCTTGTGCACTCTCTCTCTCGTTCTCTCTCTCTCTAATAAATGAAATTTTTAAAAATGAATGAATGAATGAATAAATAAATACATACATACCTCCAATCACATTAGAGAGACTAGAACTTAGCGGGGATATTAAATCACCATCTTCCAACACTGTGTCCTTTTTTTTTTTTTCTTTAAAGATTTTATTTATTTATTTGAGAGAGCATGCAGAGAGGGAGAGAGGGAGGGAGGGAGGGAGGGAGGGAGGGAGAGAGAGAGAGAGAGAGAGAGAGAGAGAGCACGAGCAGGGGGAGGGGCTTAGGGAGAGGGAGAAGTAGACTCCCTGCTGAGCAGGGAACCCAGCGCAGGGCTCAATCCTAGGACTCCAGGACCATGACCTGAGCCAAAGGCAGACGCTTAACCCAACTGAGCCACCCAGGCGCCCGTCAACATTGTGTCTTTTTTAAAATTACCTTTTTATTAGACGCTCTCTGCGCTACGGTGATGTCAATTGGGCAGATTTTGCCTTTCTTCATAACGGGCTCTTGTCCTGGAAAGGTCACTTGATAGGCAGGCTGCAATCTTTCCAAACATCTGAAACAGGAGTTCGTGAGCTACAGACTGATAAAGCCAACAGAAATCATCTCATTCCCCACTGCTAGTGGCAGCTGGGTGTGAGCCAGGCTCGTGTAGGCAGCGGTTTGCCCCAGGCTGCACTGAGAATCACTGACCTCACCTAGGGGGCTGCATCCAAGGCCAATTAAATCAGAAACTCCGATTAGGCATATATGTTTTTTAAAGATCCCTGAAGTATGGCCCAAGTCAAGGCCCAGGGATTCAGGGAAGGGATTCATTAGTGACTTGAGCCCCTGGAAACTGTCCAGTGGTCTGTTCTTCTGACACTCTGCCCAGGCTGCCTTGGGGAATTGACTTCCTGTCTCAAGACTCTCACGTACCCAGCCTGGTAAAGTGCTGCTTCCCATCTGTGACGTGTTCCGACTCATCTTCTAGAGAAAGCCTTTACCACAAAGAATGTCTACCTTTCATCTAACCAGATTTTCTCTTGGTATCATATATACTGGGACTGTACAAACTTTCTATAAAGGGCCAGGCAGGAAATATTCTAGGCTTTAAGGGCCACAGGGTCTGTGCAACCACCCAACTCCGCCGTTGTTAGCACAAAAGCAGCCCACAGACAATGAACAAATGGGTGTGGCTTATTTACATCAACAGGTAGCAGGCCAGATTTGGCCTGTGGGTTGTAGTTTGCAAACTCCTGATAGAAATTATTTTCAGTTTTGTTCTGTGGAAAAGAAAGAGCATAGAGTCTTTCCTTTGATGACTTTAAGACAATTCCTCCCAGCCTCTTTTTGCTTCTAAATCTTTTTGAAGGTCTTATTTTTAATTAACTGTTCTTTTTCTTTCTCCCTTTAAGTTCTCCTATATTGTGTTGGCTCAAACCATTCCAAGGATCCTCCACATAAAAATTACCAAGCCCGTGTTTATGTAGACTAGTATCAGTTGAATTATGGAGAGAAAGTCAAAGACTGAGACAGCGATGATTCTAAAGTCCAAAGGATAGACAATAAGGGGAGGGGATAGAAACGTTTGAGAGGGACTGCCAATCCCCACTACCTGGTCAGGAGACTGTCCCATGGAAGCTTCATGACTGTGTGCTGTTCATTTTTCTCTAAGATGCAGTCACATAGGATGGGATCCAATTTCACGAGACTAAAGGGAAAGAAGAGGCAATAAGGAAATGCCAGCCCTGCCCCTTCTGACCCAAGGGCCAGCTCAGGATTCATCTCTTCTATGTCCTTTGTAGTCATTCAGGACCATGAGAACCAATTCAGGGACCAGAGCCCATGAAGCGATGCACCCTGTGGATGGGAGGTCCGGTATGTTTTCCAAGGACAAGCGAGCAGCCAGCAGTGGAGCGGGGAGTGGGATAAATCCACACACCAGGATTCTTGGCCCAGTTCTGCTACCTAACCATGATCAGACTGCTAGTTCCCAACTTTTTGATCATGGGGATGTCTTTTGAAAGTGAAAAAGAAAAACGGTAATGGAATGCTCTTCATTTAGTAGTTACCTTTTGTGCCAACTTACTAAGAAAATAGAGGATACCAAAAAGCCATGATGACTTCAGTAAAATTTTTCTAAGCTGCACTTGATTCCTCACAAGGGCATGTGCATTTGGAAAACCAGTCATGGGTGTCTATGAGCTACCACGTCCTCAGGCTACAGCCAGTGTTGACGCCACATATGGATCCGAGCACCCTGGACAAGCCTAGGTGTCCACAGCCCATGGTTTAGAAACCACTGGTCTTGATTCTTTCGAAAAGGCTGCGATCTCCTACGTTCCCCTCTATCCCAGACATCCTCCAAGGTGTATCCAAGTCTGTGCTGTCGGGGATTGACCGATCTTCAGCAGGGCTCCCCAGCCACTCACTTTTTGTTGTCCGCATCGACCAGGTCGTTCTTCTTGGCATAGTTGATGATGATCGTCCGGACCTCAGCACCCTCGAGAACGCTCCCCTTCCTAGGTCAGAAGTGACAGGGGGCGGGGGGTTAGTTCGTGCTGTGCCAGGAGACAAACTGCAGATACCAAGACTCACTCTCTGCTCAGTAGGCTGCTTTCCTTGGCTTTTTGAGCTTTGTTTTCTTCCCTTTCCTGACCGAGGTGAGCAGGGCCTCGTGAAGGATGATTACAGGGAGGAAAGGGAGGCACCTGCTCTCGTTCGTTTAGTCAGAGACACTGTCCAGGGGAAGGAGGCTTGAAGTTGGATGTGGGAGAAAGGGGGACCAGGGGCGCCACAGGTTCTGCCAGTCACAGAGGAAGGCTACTCAGCTTGAGAGGAACTACAGGCCGGAACACCAAGCAGGCAGAGGGCTGCTCTCCAAAAACTCACTTGTGGCCAGACTCCTGGAAGAGCAGGGTCATGCTGGCTGGGACACAGTAGAGGGGTTTTATATCTGGAGGGTGATAGGGCTGTTCCCTGCTACCCTCCTGGATAGTCTGGGAGGTCGGGGAGGGCTCGGGTATGACGAAAGATGTGATCCTAAAACCCAGCAGAAGGAAAGAAAAAACACATTTTATACTAGCATCTGGGCAGTTCCCAGCCCGGGGCCCAGGTGCCTTGCGGTGGCTGAGCTACAGTGAGCAGGCCCCCTGCACTCACCTTGGGTGCTTCCAGTCCACAGCCACAATGCTCTCCACCCCTCTGCTCAGCTCCTCCACCTGTATAATCTGCTCCTGCTGCATTTGCTGCAGGAACTTAGAGAGCTAAGGGAGAGAGGGCCAGGGGTAGGGACTCCATGGATTCCATGCCCATTCTGAGCACCCGATGTGCCACACACTGAGCGAGGCCGCTCCTGGGGATGGACGCATGACAGTCCCTGCCCTCATCAAACCGGGAACTGGGAGGCCCCCGCCCTGAGGCTCAGGGAGTGAGAAGCTGCTACAGGCTAACTGGGGAAGTCTTCCAGAACTCTGGTCAGATACAAAGGGGCGGAAGGGGGAGAGGGGAGTGGGTGCTCTCCCAACTGCCTCAACTCAGGGAGAGTTTTCTTTCCCCCTCCCCTGCGCCCCCCATACCTGGAATCAAAAAGCTTAATTCTAGCCCAAGCCCTACAGACGGGGCTTCCCCAGGGTCCATCCAGCTCATGGCGCGTGTAAGCCTACACATCTCTCTGTGTGGGTCTGCAGAGAAGGTACCTGCTTACCTTTTTGTAGCTTGATTTCTTCACGTCCAGCTGTCGTCCTTCAGGGCTGGTGGTAGACGGAAAACAAGTGAAGCTAACAAAGCTGCTGAGAGGAGGGCATTTTTCCTCAGCCTTCCTCCTCCGTGTTCAGAAAGAAGCTGCTATTCCAGAGCCCTCTGCCCAGGGGCAGCAGCAGAGAGGGTACCGACTTTAGGACACCCTAGATCACTGCTGTGTAACAGCCCTTTCTGTAAACACGGAATGTTCTCTACCTGTCATCCAACACGGCAGCCACTGGCTGCATGTGGGCTGTTAAGCACTTGACGCACAACTAATGTGACCGAGGAACTAAATTCTAAATTTTATTTAATTTTAATTAGTTTAAATTTAAATAGCCACATGTGGGTAGTGGCTCCTGTACCGGATATAGCTTTAGAGTCCTCTCGAACTGGACCACCACCTGTGGCCTCCAAAGCTTCGCCTCAAGGTGAACCTTGCCAACATCAAGCTCACTGAGGCAGCTGGGCCAAGGGCAGGACTGGCACTCTATCCCGTAGGCCCTATCTGGCCACAGCCATTCATCTACTGTCTGCTGACACAGTAGAGCTGAGGAGCTGCAACAGAGACTGGTCTGCAAAGCCTACAAGATCTGGCTCTTGAGAGAAAGACTTTGTGAACCCCCACCCTACAGCTGTTAGTTTTTGGGGGGAGGTTCCTATGAAAGCCATAATCAGGCCCTCTTCTCAGAACTTAAGTCTTCTCTCAAAATGTGGCAAGCAATAGCCTTGGGATTCACAGAGAGTCCCTCTAGAACCCGCCCCAGGTTAAGAACCTCTATCCCAGAGAAGATTCTAGGATCTCTTTCCCAGTTACTTATAACCCAGTAAGGTCAGCAGAAATTACCAAGTATCCCACCACATGCTCCAGACCCACCTGGTACAGGACGCCTTAAAGGAGCCCACATGTAAGCAGGAAGAGAATTACATCAAAACCACTTTTTAAAAAAACAGAACAAAATTCTCAAAAAGAGAAAAGTTGAGTTGTGGTATACCAATCAAGGAGCAAACCTTCTGATAGGATTTTTCCTGGCTGCTTATTAAATGTGAGGTCAGTGAATCTTGACAACAATCCTACAAGTGCTGGAAATTCGAGTTCAGAGAAGCCCGATAACAAGTTCAAATTCACCTTGTTCCAAAACCCTGGGGAACTGGCATTTGCGTCCAGATGGCTGTTTCCAAAGCCCAGGTTCTATCTGCATGTATTACTGTCTCTCTTGGTGGCCTGTGTTTGGGGCCACCCCAATGGCCTCCCCCCACAATGACTCTTCCTCCTGATACAATATAATGTGGCCCACCTACTTTGCAGGGAAAGTGTGGAGGGGTTGAACGTTCGGAAGAAGCCTCTTGACAAAAAGGCTGCCCCGGGATGCTTCCTGGACAGGATGTGCTGCCTGATTCACGAGCCAGCCCAGAATTACCATAGCAGAGGCAGTGCTCAGAGAATCTTGGGAATTTTAACCTTCATTTCTTCAACAACCTTTCACTGGCTAAAATCTAAGTTTTTAAAACTCAGGACCTGATTCATTTGCCAGATCAACTCTCCACTCCACTGTCTCCACAGCATGTCCCTCAACCAATTCCCCCATCCTGTCCTGACACACCACCAATGCACCAGAGAAAGCCCCGCGGCCCACACCCTGCCTTCCGTACCAGCAGGAGAACATGTGGCTGCCAAGGAGCGTGCTGGTGAGTAAAGGGAGGTCAGCTTTTTTGACTTGGCACTTTAAAGCGTGCAAGAAGCATCGCTGTAACAGTTCATCCATTTGCTCTGCAAGGAAAAGACAAGAACCATATTTTTCTGAAGGCTACAGGATGCCTGTTGCAGTACAAGTAAACACCCCACCCAGCTCCACCCCTGCCTCACCCCCTCAGCCCTGGAAGGAACCCATTCCCGGGTCCCAAAGCTCCCAGACTCTCTTGAGCATTGAGCCTTTAAAGAGGGCACACCCCAGAGGAGGGGTCCAGCCACCAGGCCCCCCCGCCCCCCGCCGGCCAGGAGCAAATGCTTCTCTGACAGAGAAGTCAGAACCAGAAGAGACCGCGGAGGCCTCTGTAGCTGGAAGCAGTCCAAACGCCAGGGCACACTGGCATGCCGGGAAGCAGGACTTGTGGGGCAAGGACTCCCTGGTGCGACGTCAAAGGGCTGCATCACCGCCCTCACCAAAGATAAGGACTTTGCCGTCCTAGAGCTTCGGCACCACTCTGGTCGGAAGCAGAGTAGAACACGTTTCCTAAATTGAGAGGAGGTGGGTCCTTCTACTCCCAGAGCTATACCTTTCAGGCTCCTGCTGTCTGTGGGGTCTGGGTTCAGGCCCCTGACGCTGGGGTCTTCTGAGGCTTCTGACAGGGACTTCTCCCCACACATCTGCTGTTGAACCTCGCCATTCGCCTTGTCCTCTCCCTCCAGGGTCAGGCACCTCACGTCTCCCTGCAGGGCGGGGTCTGCCTGGACAGACCCCTTCTCTTCATTGAGATCTGGGGGATCCAGGGCCAGTGGAGCCAAGGAAGGTGGAGAAGACTTGTCTCCAGATCGCCTAGAAAAACTGCACGTCAGAAACGCCGAGCGGCAGCCACAGCACTCTCTGATTCTGGTCAGGGTCAGCTGAGAGTCCGGAAAGAGTGAGAGCCACAGGCAGGGGTGTCCAGGGGAGGGCAGAGAGCCCGGGCTCTCACCTAAACCCCATTCCCAATTCTGGGCCCAGAAAAATACCATGCCTCAGCTTCCTCATCTCTGAAATGGGGAGAGTAATTCTTGCCTCCAACCTATCCTATCCCAAAGGAATAATAATATCACTCATCCACATCTGGGGACAAAGAAAGATGAAAGAAAAAGCAGTTAAAGAGAAGCCCCCAAAAGGATTCCCCTCACGTGAATTAAAAATAAAACCATTTTGAATTCAATAACAAAAGTAAGGTGGCAAACGCATCCGCAGTACGAGTTTGGTGAGATCCGATCCGAGGCTCAGAGTACATGACAAAGTACAAGCACCCGGCCTGCTCCGGGACTGCAAGTCAGTTGCTTCTGTGTTCTATCAGGATGCGCTCTAACTTGCAGAGTAGCGATGACATGCTTTCATGCCACTAAGCCTTAGGAAGACAGGAAAAAAAGCGATGCTGCATACGGAGCATGCAGCACGAGATGACGGAAACCAAACCGAGTTTTCACTGACGGTTGCAGCAAGTCTCAATAGTATTGTGAATAGTGAGGCCAGACTATGTGTTTAAGCGATTCTGATGAGGTAAGTACATAAATATTTTTAAAAGGTGGGGGCAGGGGGACTGAAGCAGCCACCGGTGGAACAATTCAGGCAACATGACCTTGACAGCCATTGTGCAGACTGACAGAAAGCAGGGCGTCCGGAGAACATCGGTAAGCAGCCCTCACACGTCTGCGGAGACCCCGACTGTGGTTGTACCTCCTCCAGCAGGGCGGGGTTTGGCCAAGCCTTATAAAAGGAGGAACTCCAAGGCTGGGCTAGAAATGTTAGGATGAATCTACACCAACAGGCCACAACACTTGGCCAAAAGACCAGCTACACCACTTTCAAGAAAAGCCCTATTTACTGTTTTGGTAAAACGACAAGAAAATAACCAAAGAAGAAACTAGTATGCGGTTTTAGAAAGCAATTATTACAGTGAGAAAACGTGACTTCCATAATGGGGAGGAGATCTGCAATGTGAAACCTGAACAACAGAAAAATGATCAGGTTATGACCGTGGTGCCTGAGGATCTACTCTGCTTTGATTTGGATTCAGAAGTGAGAATTTCTGAGCACTCGCCGTGAGGCAAGAAGATGCCTAAATGTGGGTGGCAGATAAGGCAGCATCTACTGAAGCTATAAAAATAAAGAATATCACAGTGCGGAGAGGCAGAGTAGACAGTCCCTAAGGTCTTCTTCTAGGCCTAGGATTCTACCGTTCACCTAGAAAATAATCAAAGTTCTCTGTAATTTCTTCCCCAAACAAGAAAAAAAAAAAAAAGTTAAACCGACCAACCAATCCATCCATCCATTTTTTCCTCCACATTTAGTGAAGAAATGAATGTCTGGAATCAGCGACTTGCCTACAGACATGGCAGGGCCCCAAACTCTCACTTGTGAATCCAGGCCCCATGCCCTCTCCACCCACCCAGCTCTCTGTAAAACAGAAGAGACAGAGGACCCACCACAAGTGGTCCCGGTAGGTGTGCAGCATGGAGAAGCCCCTCCCCTTGAGGCTCGAAGTCAGCATCTCAGCTGTGGACACGGCAGCAACTCCGATGGCAACAGGGGCTCTGAGGAGGAGGAAGCCAGAGACGTGGGTCAGGGAAAGCTTTTCAGAAGGGCACACGTCAGGGGCATCTTTCCACTCATGTGCTAAAAGCACCACATTGGCAAATCTGAAGCAACCGCCTGTATCACAAAACGAAACTCAGTCCAGCCTCAGTTTTCTTCCGATTACCTATAAATACAACTCTCAAAAATCCCTTGACCAAACATTCCCCTTCTGTATAAATAACTCTTCTGTTGACGTTATCACTGTTTGTTTTTATTCCTACAATGAATCAAACCCAGGCAGGACTTGCAAGGATATTTAAAGTTCCCTTTAATTTCAAAACTGTAAAATTACCTCCCCTACCTTAAAGGCCTAGCCATCCTATACAGAGCTTCAAAAGGAAGGACAACTGTATGCCATAAATGAGGCTGTGGTATACCACAGGGAAGAGAGAAGAGATAAACAGTGGCACTAACTCGAGAGGTTCCTTCTGAGTTGGCTCCTTATAACAGGCCTCGCTCTGTGTAACGAGCAATCTAAGAACTGGGTGCGTCCAGAAGATCGAAAACAATCACATTTACAGTAACTACAAAAACTTCCAAAGCCCAAATGAGAAACCGCCTCCGGCCCAGTGTTACTCAAGCATTGCCCACACACTGCCCATAAGGACGGGTGACCAACTGGATAACAGTGGGGGGACATACAAGCCTGGCAGGGTCACCTGGGCACAAGGGAGATGATTCAAGGGCAGAGTTCCCAACCTGAACTTAAGAAAGATGTTTGCTAACCTGGTGTCCCCACTGACTGTCCCCAGAGGTCAACTCCTGCCACGGAAACCTTGAATCTGGTTTCTTTCTCAGTTCCTAAAAGAGGGGTCTTTTCCTTTCACCTCTGGAGGAGTCAATGGCTCAGAAACTTAGGTCTCGAACATGGTTTGTATTATTAATAAACCTCCTTGTACCTTTATTCTCGGCCACAAACCACTCTCAAGCTTCATCCCCCAATACAGTCTAAAGGCCAAACCAAGCAGGCCAAATATACATTTCTGTAGTTTTCTCCTGTTCTGGATAGAATATCGGGAAAGCAGTGACACCACCAACCTTTTCAACTGCAAGTTGTGCCAGTTCAACAAGGAAGGAAACATTTCTAGGTACTTGGTTCCAAAAGGTTCAAGGAAAACAGGAGAACATGAGTAGCAACATTAAGATCTTTGAACACTGACCCCTCCTGTGCCTACAGTCTCTCTTTTCTCTCTCAAAGCAGCAATGAGCAAAATAATGAGATACCATTGCTCACCCGGGATGACACAAATGAAAATAACCCATTGTATCCAGTGTTGGTGGAGTGTAGGAAAACAGGCTCCACATACCCTGTAGGTGGGAGTGAAAATGGATACGGCTTTCTTGTAGGGCAGCAGAAAAATACACCTGATCTTTAGCCTAATAGTTCTGCTTCTTAGTGTCCACTCTGGAAAAATAATGGCACTGGTGTCCCTAGAGGCATCAGTAAGACTGTTCGTGATGAAGACAAACTGGAGGCAACCACAAGGTCCACTAGGAGAGGACCACGTAGGAGGTAAGAAGACTCAGCATAACTGAGCTTGCTGACGTGGAAAATGTCCCCTTGATCTTAAGTGAAAAAACAATATAAAGTATAGTTCTGTTTATTTGTATTTTTAAACATACATACCCAAATCATACATTTTCATACACAAACATATACATGCACTCAATATATGTATCAGATGATACTTCTAGGAGCAAAGGGCTTTGGGGTGAGGGGGGTTTGATTTTTCAGGACTGTTTATATGATTACTTCCTAATTTATTTTTAAAAAGAAGCTGTGTGGTGATGGCTGAACAGCTCTGCAAATACACTACAAATCACTGAACTATACATGTGAGAAATAGGTGAATTTTACAGTATGAAAACCACATTTGAATAAAGCTATTAAAATAATTTGAATAAAAAGGATGATGAGGGGTGCCTGGGTGGCTCAGTCGGTTAAGCGTCTGCCTTCGGCTCAGGCCACGATCCCGGATTCCTGGGATCAAGCCGGGATCAAGCCGGGATCGAGCCCCACATAGGGCTCCCTGCTCAGCAGGGAGTCTGCTTCTCCCTCTGCCCCTCACCCAGCTCGAGCATGCTCTCTCTCTCTCTGAAATAAATAAATAAAATCTTTAAAAAAGAAAAAAGGATGATGATGTGGATGTCGGAGAAAAAAATGTTAAGGCCATGAAAAACAAGGAAAGACCAAGAAAATGTCACAGATAAGAGACAAAGAAGACACAACAATTAAATGCAATGTGCTGTCCTAGATCGGATCCTTGAGTGGAAAAAAGACATTTCGTGGAAGAACTGAGGGAATATGAACAAAGTCTACAATTGTATTAATAGGATTGTACCAACGTTAATTTCTTAGTTTTGATAACTGTACTATAGTTATATAAAACATTATCATTAAAGGATGCCGGGTAAGAACTCTATACTATCTTGGCAACTCTTACATAAATGTAAAATTATTAAGAAAGAAAGAAAACAGCAGCAAATATGCTCAGCTGAGCTATGTGGACACCCACACAGGCTCACTGCCATTCCCCCATGGCCCACTCTCTGCTTTGGGAAAGAAGAACCCATTTTTTTCTTTTAATCCTTTATCTATAAGCTTTGGAAGTTGTCCTTTCTCACCCCCTTCCCCAGTTTTACCTAAGTTTTCCCCCCAAAGGCACAGCGGACAGGCACAGTACCTGTTCCCCACCAAGGCAATGGCACAGAGGTCCCCCTTCTGTACCTGCGGCAGACCAGCAGGGGGCACCACCAGGCCTGGAAGCATCAAATCTGCGGCAAACAAGACAAAAGCATCACGACGCACATTGTGCCTCTAACCAATTCCAAGTTTTACTTCATCATTTATGCATTCACTCAACCAACAAACACTCATGAAGTATCAACTAGGTTATTGATAATGAAAATTAAGAAATGCAACCTAAGCATCAGACCTTTTCCCTTTGGGGGGGGCTAGTGGTCAAACTGAAGCACCAAGCTGACAGTCAGGTTCCATGATCGCTTATTCTGCTTTCCAAAATTTAGCTTATTGATTTAAAGTATAGCATATGGTTCACAAAGCATTTTCTGATTTAAGTACAAAGTACGAAGCTTATTGAGGCCTTTCAACAGAGTCCTAGCGGCCCAGGGACCTTATGGAAGCAGCCAAGTGAGGGAGGAAACACACATGGGGAAAAAATTCCATTTTTCAATTGTATGAATACAGGAAATGGGTACATATATTAAAGTAGTTGGCCCTTACTAAGTAGGTTTTGGCCAACAGCCAGAATATAGGAAAATCCTCTTACCTGCTCCCCCGACCAGTTTTTCGAGCACCAGAGGCCATGTTGTGAACGTTGGGAGAAGGTCAGGATAGGACCACAAGGTGTATACTGCCCAAAAAGAGACACAGAAAGACTTACTGCCAAAAGGTCAATCCCCTAGGGAACTGGCAAGCCAAACACTAAGGGCACTTAAATTAAGAAATAGAAAAGAAACTCAACTCAAAGCTAGAGGGGAGGCTGTGAGGCCCAAAGAGGTTTCCTTCTTAAAGCAGGCAGATACTTAAAAAACTGGATGTCACTCGAGACTGGGAGGCCCCTATGATTCCACCTGGATGCGGCAGCAGCAATGGGCACGGTAGATAAAAGCGGGGACAGAGACCCAACAAGGATTCCATCTGTGACCTCAGAAGCAAGTAAGCGAAGAACAGGGCGCCAGCCTGTAGGAAATGTTGAAACCTCCCCATGTTTATTATTTTTATTCCCTCTGTGTTCACAGTGATTAGCAGTAAAACCTTAGATCAAAAAGGGCCTGTCTGTAGAGCCACCAAGTGGAGTGGGGGCACAGGGAACCGAAGGTGACCGCGTTGCGCCGCTGCAGCCAAGCTTGGGGGAGAAGAGCCCCAAGTGACAAAGTCGGCGTCAGCAGCTACGGAAAAGAGAAAAGGACACTTGGGCGCCTGGGTGGCTCAGTTGGTTAAGCGACTGCCTTCGGCTCAGGTCATGATCCTGGAGTCCCGGGATCGAGTCCCGCATTGGGCTCCCTGCTCGGCAGGGAGTCTGCTTCTCCCTCTCCCACTCCCCGTTTGTGTTCCCTCTCTCGCTGTGTCTTTCTCTGTCAAATAAATAAATAAAATCTTTAAAAAAAAAAAAGAGAAAAGGACACTGAACGTCTGAGATCTGTGACAAAGAGAGAAAGCAAAGGATCCTGAGAGCCGGGCAGAGCCTCAGAAAGAATCCTGTGAGGTATCTCGATTGAAGTACATCAGTAAGACAGCTGGGTATGTAGTTTAATTAACCTAGCTTCCTTCCTATCACCGTATCTCTTCAGTTTCTTAAGAAAATCCTGCTAATGAAGTTTTAAGAATATTTTTTACATGTCCTGAAATCCCACCCTTTTCAAGACCTCTGCTCCATCCCTACTTAACCCACTATGAATTATTATTCCTTCATCTCAGAACGTCCCTTGCCAACTTATCCTCTTCCTGTGTTAGCCCTGTTATTCTCCCTCCTGTAGCAGTTCTTGATCTTGAAAGACCCAATTCTAGGGACACTGGGTCCAAAAAGATCCTTAGGGATGATATTGGGAGATTTTGCACTTCACGTTTTAAGTAAGGCAGTTTAATGAAAGAAAGAAGGAGAAACAGATGTTAGGCAAGGATGATAGTAATGGCCATCTCCATCCTATTGACATACCTGTTGGATACAGGTTTTTCTCCAGTTCAAATAGGATGGGGTTACCACCACACACGTACACAGTCACTGCATCCCCTCTGTGAGCATACAACTTCACAACGTTGAGCTCTTCCTTTCCAGGTACTAAGGCAGGGACCTGATCTCTTCCAAGAGTGGGGAAAGCAGTGGTCACATCAGCCCGAAGCTTTCTCCTGCAGAAAGCAAACCAGTACCCGGCGTGAGTCCTGCCTGGACGGATTTTAATACATAGGAAGGACTCCCGAAGGACTTCCTATAAAATCACAAGGGCCAAGGAAAAGCTGGTTGATGATGCCCTATTCTCATACACTCTTCCAAAACATCCTATTCTCTTTCTCATCCAATGTCTCATCTATTTTCACATATTCCTGGGGGCAAGTCTTTCCGTTTTACAAAGAAAGAGGACAACTGAGAACCAGTGAGTAATCAGGTTAGCCTGACTAGAAACCCAGCCCTACCTTCCAGACTCCATGCCTAGCCCTTGGACCCACCCCTTTCCTCACATCTGCCTGGCGCATCTGTCAGTTTATGGTTAAAAAGCTATACGAGGGCACCAAGAGTGACTAGAGAACACTGGTTCCAAAATTCGCAACGTGGTATCAGCATCTGCAACACTGCGTAACAGACCCAGTTCTTAAAACATGGCCCTTAATTCTCTCCCACTTCACCCTCCATCTGTCTCTCCTGCCAGAAGTAACCGCCACATCCTTTTTCTCCCGTAGTTGTAGTTCTCGGTGCCCCTCTGATTTTTCCTAAGGGACTCGAAGCTCTTTGGAGGACGGGGACCCTGCAATCCTTCGTGTTTGAACCCTCAACACCTTATGTAGACCGCAGTCAGTAAGCGCTGGCTGAATTACGTTTTCCTTTAAACTAACTAGAATATCCAAAAGATAGCCTGGGAGACAAACCAGGCCTGCTCTCCATCTTCGCCCTCAAAATGAGTCTAACCCACCCCCGCTCCCCGGCTGGACATTCCCTCGGCCTCCACCCCAGGTCGGCTGAGCTAGCTCAGAGAGGCAGTGGGCCAGCCTCTGCACTGAGAAATGTCTGGGTGCCCTGGCGGGCGGAGCAGGCCCCTCCTCTCCCTCACCTGTCCGGCCCCTTCTCTCCCTCACCTGTCCGACCCCTTGATGGCCGTGTTGGACTTGACCCGAAAGGCCTTGGCAAACATGTCTGCTCGAGTGGCCTGGGGAGGGGAAGGAGAGCACAGAAGCCGGGACTGTCAGGGAAACGAGAACGCGGAGGCTTCCCGACCCGCAGCCCTGGGGGCAGCCATGCTGGGGCCCAGCTGGGAAAAGGGCCCGGCTGGAAACCTGGGCCGCTCGGCTTCGCGGCTACAGGCGCTGCGGGGACCGCGGCCGGCCCCTAGTGGCAAGGCCGGGAACTGAAGCAGGGCGGGCGGGGCCTGGGGAAGGCGGGGCGGATTCCCTCTCGGTCGCCCTCCCTCGGCCCGGCTCTGCGCCTGCGCGAGCTGCTGGCGTCTGCGGGGGTCTATTGACCCCGCAGTGGCAACCTTGACTCGGTTAATTTCCACTCGGTCGGTGTTAGGTTGTGTTCGGTCGGTACTGTGTCAGTCTCTGTGCCATTCAGTTTAGTTCAGCTCCACAAAATTAATTGAACTCTTGTGTTTTATTAGTTTTGCAGGCCTCTCGAATTATTTTAAGGGCTTTTGTTTATGAAAGTCTTTACATTTTATTGTACGCTAGAGGTCTCAGGATTTTCTCCTTGTTTTTAAATTTACGTGAAATGATAATAACAATAACAGAGAATCCACCCTTGTCCCAGGTTTGCCCCGCATGTTATGAGGAGAAAACTACAAATGATCGTCAAAGCTATTTAAGAATATTTTTGGCCACTTTTAGGTAAATTTTTCAAAGCGTTATTGATTTTTGAGTTCAGGCTTTATTTGAAGAGGGGAGGTTGTTTCCAAAACTAAAGGAATAACCTTGCTTATAAAAAAAAAAATCTGTGAGGCAGATTAGGTTCAAATTATGGTTTGGCTTTTCCCTTCCAATGTGATCATGGGCCAACGGCTTATTTCTGAAACTCCTGCATTCTCTGAAAGATTTGGATGTAACACCTACCTCATAGGGTTTCCATTAGAAAGGATGGAGGTAATGTATGTGATACATTACACAGTGCTTTGCAGATTTCCAGTAATATATTTAAAAAGTCTCCGACAGGGGTGAGAGATGGGCTTCCCTGAGAGGGGCTGCTGTGCGCACCTGGGGTTCGGGCACCTACTAAATTAAATTTTGCATATGAAAAGTTAAGGGCAGAGTGTCCATCCACCAAGAAGAAAAAATCCTAATTGTTTGATTGGATGACACAGTTACACAAAGAAAAATTCCACATTGACTGTCCAAAGATGAGGCCTTCCACAGTGTCTGCCCACCACCACCATTCTTGGATGGGGTCCTAATCCCACCTAGCTCCCCACCCCCCCGCCCCCAATTTGGGTTCCTCCTACACTTCTGACCCACTAGACTTTTATTCTGAAGCATCCCAGCAACAAGGCCAAAGTCAGAGGAGCCCAGAGGAGGACAATGCCACAGAACCTTCTCTCTTTGGGCACCGGCCCCAGCAACACTTTGCGGGCGTGTGTGTGTGTGTGTGTGTGTGTGTGTGTTGGGTGGGGGGGGGATGATGCCAGACTGTGTTGCTGACTAGGTCGATTGCAGCACAGCTACTGAGGTTGCTGAGGAAGGTTATTCACGGGAATATTGGAAATAGATACTAAAATTAAATAAATAAATATGAAAACACATTATAGATAAATGTGTAAAATAATCTCCCTTCTCTATAAAAAAAGGAGATTAATGAACACTGGAATGATGTCAGAAACTAATAAAAATATAACTTTATTAAATGAAGGAATAGATATAATGGAAGTAAGACTACTCGGCATACTTCTCATATTACTTTGACTTTTGAAGCCTGTAGGTGTTTGAACCACCTGGGTGCCTCAGTTGGTTAAGTGTCTGACTCTTGGTTTTCGGCTCAGGTGATGATCTCAGGGTGGTGAGATTGAGTCCCACACCGGGATCATGCTCCGCTGGGAGTCTGCTTGAGTTTTTCTTTCTCTCCCTCTGCTCATCCCCCCTTTCTCTCTCTCCCTGAAATAAATAAATAAATAAAATCTTTTAAAAAATGTAGGTGCTTTTCATATTTTTAAGGTTAGCTCAAAAGAGAAAAGCAAAATCTAAAATTGAAAAAAAATACTAACGCAAATAAGTGTAAAGCTCTATTAATCAGAGTTAAGAATTATTTCAAGTCATTTTTGAAGAGAGTAATTACACTCACAGTCAAACATCCTGGGACAAAATAAATGCAAAGACATTTTAACCTTCATTCAGCAGTTTAACTGCTAATAGTAATGTTTGCATTATACTCTTAATATTATTTCTAAAAATTCTGAAATATAAGAAATATAAGAATAGAT
>NC_138374.1:117082490-117100264 GCF_054177405.1 Leptonychotes weddellii
CCCTCCGCAGCGCCCCCAGTCCTGCCTCCAGGTCGGGGCACGTCTCTGCCCTTTGTGCTTCTAAAACCGCCAGCCCCTCCCAGTTCGCGCGTGTGTGACCGTTGCTCCGGGTTTCAACCCCGGGGGTTGCAGTTCACCGGTGCGACCCCGGCGCACTGGTTTCCCTCTCAGAGGCTGCAGTTCGCGTGCGCGACCGTTGCTCCAGTTTCTGTCCGGGGGGCTGCAGTTCGCATGCGCGCAACCCCGCCGCTCCAGGTTTCCACCCCGGGGGCTGCCCTAAAGTCCTTTCCCGATGCTACCGGTCTGCGAGTCTGTGCCCCATCCACAGCATGCGAGGCTGTCACTCACCAGTGGTGTAGGATCCCCATGGCCAGGCTCCCTCCCGCTGCCATTTATCCTCCGATATCTGTCCACAGAATCACGGCTCTCCGCTTCGTACCTCAAAACGAACTGCCTGTGATATTCTGTTTGTAGAGATCCAGATCTTCTTACATCTCAGGCTGGTTTTGTGGGTGCTCAGAGTGGTCTGGTAGATATCCAGCTCAATTCCAGGGACCAGTTGAAATAGGGTCCCCTACTCCTCTCCATCTTTCCCCCCCTCCAAGTCAAATGCAGTCTTAAATGTCAAAGAGAAAATAATACTTTTAGAGGAAAGCATCATTGTGTCCTAGGAGTAGGCAAAGAATCCTTAAATAGGACAAAAATGCGCTAACCCAAGTAGAAAAAAATTGAAAATTTGTTCTATTTTAAAATTTAAAAAATGTCTTTTCTTCTTAAGCTCCAAACATTTTCTTTTTTTCCACTGCAATTGTTATATCCTGTGACATTTACAAGGATGGATTCTGTTGTAGCTAGAGCAATAAACATGCAAGGAGATTTAGTGACCCAGAATTCTTTTCTGCTTAAACATGTCAATGAATTTAGCATGAATTTGTGATTTGAACCCTCTTGAAAAGTGTCCAGCTTCAAAAGCAGGCTACCTTTGTCAGTTGGGCTCTTCAAGAATATGTTTGAAAAAATGAGAGTCAAGCATAATTAGGTAAATAAAACATTTAATTGTTCAATTTAAAATGCAGAAATTCTGCCCATTAAAAAACACTAAGCAAAATGACAACCCATGGGCTGAGAGCAGATATTTATAATAAATATGTCCAAGAATGTCTAAAGAACATAAAAAGAATTCCTACAGTGAGGTAAGTACAAGACAGATAACTCAATAGAAAATATATATACACACAAAAGACTTGAATGGACAATTCACCAAAGAGAATATCTAAATGACCAATCGCTACGTGAAAGTCACTCAACTTCATTTGTCCTCAGGAAAATGCATATTAAAACCCCAGAGAATTACTGCTCTGTGTTCAATAGAATGGCTAAAATTACACAGATTGAAAACATCAAGTGTGTTGAGGATTTGGAGCCATTTATACACTGCTGATGAGAACACCAATTAGCATAATCCTTGCATAAACTCTCTGATGCTACCTGTTACACCTAAACATATTCATCCATTCTGCTACCGTTCCACCCCTAGGTATGTACTCCTCAGAAGTGAGGACATGTCTTTGTCAAAAACCTCATAACAGCAGCCCTATTTTCATTACCTCCTAACTAGAATCTATTCAGATGCCCACTAACAGGCACACAATAAAAATGTGGTATATTCAAATAATTGAATATTACACAGCAATATGAATTAGTAATCTGAAATTAAACCCAACAGTGCGGTTGAATAACAAACATAATTTTTAGTGAAAAGCTCTACACACTAAAAAATAAGTATGTTTCAATTTATGTAAAGTACAAAACAGACAAATGGATTCCATGTTCTTAGAGATTAGGACAGTGGTCCCCCTCTGTGTGGTGAGGGAGAGGCTGGGAGAGGCTGACCCAACGGGACAACTGGGGCTTCCCGGAGAACTAGTGCTGTTCAATGTCCTCAGCTTGGCGCGGGTTCCATTCCTGTCTCCACATTCTCAATATTCACCAACCCATTTGCTTATATGCTCTTTATGCATATTATAAATCAATATAAAGTTTAAAAACTCAGTGTTCAAATTTCTTGATTTTTGAATTACTAAACGCATTTATGACCAAGGAGAGTGATCCTGTTGCTTCACACACGTATATAACAATCCCTTAAAGGAATAATTTCCTGGACTGTGGGAAAAGCAGGCCAGCACTACATTCTTGGCAAGGTTTACTCACATTGTCTGGGTCTTGTTTGTGAAAGCATTGACTCACTTCAGGTTCTGTAAATGATATTTAAAAGAGCTTCTATTATTTTCTCTTTTGAGGGTTTATGAAATCCAGAGGATATCACCAGTTACTGCTTTGCACATTCCGAGAACTTGAACGGGCTCCAGCGGAGGACATGCCTGAGTTTATAAAAACAAATCAAAAGCAGGTCACAGCATTAACATTCAGTGGAAACGCAGGGAGAATCAGATCCAAACTCTGGCAATGCTGGGGCTTGAGGTTGATTTTTCTCTTTTACCTTGCAAAAGTTTCTGATGGGCGGAGCATCTAGTAATCCCTTTAATTCCCGAGCTGTGTTTCAATTTCCTTTTGAGCAAGTGCTTTCCTGCACTAATCACATTTTTTAGAGGAAGAGAATTTGACTTAGTGTGTGCACCGTCAGCTATTAAATGTACTCCTAAAAGATCCTCAAAATGAGATTTCCAGGGGAGATCGTTTGGCTTATATTGTGGACTGTTTGTATTGCTGAAGGTAAGAGTAAAAAAAGGAAGACTTTTTTCTAAATTATAAAACATTTGCTAATATGCCTTTCACAGTGGTAATAGGAATTTGGTCTAGAAAATGTGATTTAATTATTGTTCTGTAGCTTCATGTGTGAGTGGTTTTTGACATTGTTAAGTTTTTAAAAATGTAAGTAGCTTATTTAAATGATGTGATTATTTATCATGGTGTTATTTAATGTAAAAATTTAAAAAATGGGTTTCTTAAAGATTTTATTTATTCATCTGAGAGAGAAAGAAACAGAGAGACAGAGAGAGCACAAGCAGGGGAGAGGCAGAGGGAGAGGGAGCAGCAGATTCCCTGCTGAGCTGGAGCACCCCTCCCCCACCCCCACCCCCTGGGGCTCCATCCCAGGACCTGGATCTCATGACCTAAGCCAAAGGCGCTTAACCATCTGAGCCACCCAGGCGCCCTCAAAAAATGTTTTAATAAACATTTTGAAGACTGTAATATATCTTAATAATTTCCCTTGAAATTATCATAATCTATTTTTTTTGCTTAGAATTTTCACCAAAATGTTTTGTGTGAAAGTATTAAGAAGCATATGAACATGTCTAGAACCAGAACAGAAATTACAGAATAGAAGCCTTCAAATCATCTAATGATTGAATTTATTTCAGATATATATGTTAACTCTCTCTAAAGAAAATTCCATTTATCGTTTACAAATGATATTGCCACAGCCTTAGAAGTCTTGTAGAGAAGCAAGCATTACTTGTATCATTAGAATGAAAATATCAGATAAATTTGAAAAAATCGAACATGCAATGTTTGCAACATCTAAGTTAGTCTTTAGGAGCAGCGAATATGCATGTATAAGTTTTCTTTCTGGTGTCGGTAAGACAATTACTAGATTTATATTAAATTTAATTCTAACCCTACTTCTCAATAAATTAAAAAGTTTCTTTGGAGGAAATGTGGTTTCTAATTCATGATAGGTAACTAGTTATGTGATAATATCTGACTGACATTTTTTAAACCAAATCAGCTAGTTATCCACCATTCTTGAATTTCCAAAACTTTTCACTAAGTCAACAAGTTTTGATTGAATGCTTACTTCATGTCAGCCTTTAAGCATTGAGAAATGTTAGCAAATAACATAAAATCTCTCTCCTAGAGCATCTCTCAATCTACAAAATAAAGGTAGATATCTCTTTAATTATATCCTTTAAGGTTTATTCAAATGTGTTTAATTTTTTTCTAGGATAGAGCCTTTTTTCAGTTTTGCATTCTAATAGGCTACTGCTTGATTTTTAGCTTGGAAACCTTATATCCAGCCACCTTTTAAACTAGGTATTCCATCATTTCCCTGCACACATAAATATTACAGTTCATATTCAAAAGTAAAATATTATTGTATTGGCAAAGAGTTCCAGAACCCTGTTAATGTTACCAATCGTAGCAAACATCTTTTTCTTTTTTCTTTTTTTTTTAGATTTTATTTATTTATTTGACAGAGAGAGAGAGAGAACACAAGCGGTGGGGGGGGGGGGGGCGTGCAGCAGAGGGAAAAGCAGTTTCCCCGCTGAGCAAGGAGCCCAATGCGGGACTCAGTCCCAGGACCCTGGGATCATGACCTGAGCCGAGGGCAGATGCTTAACCAACTGAGCCACCCAGGCACCCCACAAACACTTTTTCTTTCCATAAGTGTTTTTTGTCTTTTCTTTAACAGGAATAGTTTCAGTGTCTCAAAATTTTACATATTGTTTGCTGAGGCTTTATGTAGATATCATTTGTCATGTGAGGAAGATTTATTTCTAGTTCATGTTTAAAACTCAAGAATTGAGGCCAAGTTTAATTAAACTGTTTAAGTGATTACAAAATGGAATTTGAAATATTAAAATTGGGTGCTCCAAATTATGTAATAAAAATTAAATCATAGCCATTTAAACTCCTTACGTAATTGATTCCAGCTGACTCATTTCATCTGTATTTTATATTTCATCAAAATGTGTTTAAATGTGATATCAGTTTCTGCTGGTTGAATACTGGTTTGAATATTTTCACAATCTGCTTTTTCTACCAGGCTTGACGTTGTAGCATTTCATAAATGGCCTCTGCTCTGTTTAAAGTGAACATTCCTCAAAAAATGTTACTCACCACTAAAGAGGAATAACAGCCGATAGGAAGAATTTATTGGCCCAAGTTTCTCGGAGACCAACTAGTACCTTTTTAATGCGATAGGTTCTCTGCATTCCCATTCCATTTGTATAGAAACATGAGTTGCTTCCTTATAAAACATCGTGTTTGCAGTAGTCCCCACAGGCTGCTAAGAATCTGGTCAGATTTAGAGACAAAGTTGAGAGTAACAGTCCCTCAAACATACCACATGCTCTTTGAAATTAGCCACAGCCCAGAAATTCCTGGCTTAAATTTATTTATTTGACAAACAGAGAAAACCCAGAAATTCCTGTGAATAAATTAAAACCTACTGAAACATGTCCAAATACACACTGGCTATTTTTGTGTGCAGAGATATATGTGTTATCTAATTCTGGATGTTTAAAGGGCAAAAAAGTTCTTTTGGACTTAAAAAATATATATATATTTTAATTTTTATTTATTTATTTGACAGAGAGAGACACAGCGAGAGAGGGAACACAGCAGGGGGAGTGGGAGAGGGAGAAGCAGGCCTCCTGTCGAGCAGGGAGCCCGATGCGGGGTTCGATCCCAGGACCCTGGGACCATGACCTGAGCCAAAGGCAGACACTTAACGACTGAGCCACCCAGGCGCCCCCGGACTTAAAATATATTATAATTCAAAGCTAGAGAGATTCTCTTCTATCAGAAAGAGGAAGAAAAAAAATTTATTGTTTCAAGTACAAGATGGTTTCAAATTTGAGTTAACCCTAAAATGGAAACAATAATTGATATTATAAATCATAAAAATTAATTATAAAATGTATTTTATGAGGATATATGTGAATGTAATACACAGTTATCTAATCCAGAAAACCTGAGGTAGTGGTTTTTAATCCAAAATTCTATGTTTCAATTCCAATATCATAAATAAGAATTCTCGTTCTCCCTTCACCCAAACCCCACATTTTCAGAGAGAGTTCTGTGGTGTTTACCTATATGTTGTGATTTAAAGTTGTGCAGGTTTTTAATCCAAAATTCTATGTTTCAATTCCAATATCATAAATAAGAATTCTCCTTCTCCCTTCACCCAAACCCCACATTTTCAGAGAGAGTTCTGTGGTGTTTACCTATATGTTGTGATTTAAAGTTGTGCAATGACCTCTTCAATATCCTCTCTTCTTCAAAAGTGTTTTACACGTCGGTATCACCAGATTCAACAAACCTGAGGTTAATGTGGAATGACAAATACTCTGAATAAATACTTTAGAAGAGTTAAAGCGAGTATTGTTCACTGCAATTCGCTGTGAATTATTCTAAGTTGATAGGTTCTCTGTAGCCATTTTAGTCAGGAAAGGTAGAATGGGATGATGAGGGTGAAGAACTGGACTAAGCAAGTCTGGGACATGGGGTATTCCTGGGAGGGGAGGTCCGATGGGGAAGCACGCCGGTGAGCCCCATGAGAAGGGTCAGATCAGATGCCCCCGGAATGTCATGAGAGGGAGAGGTCTGCCAAAGCAAGCTTTATTTTAAGTGTAGGCGTATCCGGAGAATGAACATTCTGCTCTCTGCCTGCATGTAATGTTCGCCTAGAACTGAATTATTAAGTACTGCTGAAATTATTCTTAGCTAGAAGTAAGTTCCCAAATGACACACAAATTAGTAGAGTCTTCATTTTTGGCCATTGATTGCTAGGGCTTGAGCCAAAGTCTAAATCGATCCACTTTTCTTTGTTCAACCCCTGATTGCTCGACAGCCTTTGCGCCTTTCGTTCTTCCCAGCAATGCCTCCCCCCACCTCTCCCCATACACCATCCCCCACCTGCCCAGGCCTGTGAGACTCTTGCCAACCCATCTCTCCTGTGCTCACTTCACCCATTTAACAACTTTAACTAGTTTCAGAATATGGTGCATAAAAAGGACATGAAATAATGTGGGGGGGGGGAGTGTTAACATTTCAGCTTAAAATTATAAGGAAACATTATAAAAATGACTCAGAAAAATTAAAGTAATAGGACAGAAAAAATCACAAAAATAACAGAAGGAAAGGGGTAAAAAGATTTGACAGAGCACTCTTCTTTTGACATTTTAACTGAAAGCACCAAGTTTCTCAAACCTTGTTGACCAAAAAGGTAATAGACAAAATAGTGGTTACTGAAACGTTCACTTCATAGACTCCCAAAAGTTTTTATTTTTTGAACTAAATTAAATGATTCCTGACTTCAAAATTATAACATAAATTCAAACTTCGGATACGTGGACTAGATGTACAATGGAATTACAGATATCAGAGTTTCTTGGGTTCGTGCAATAGAGCTTTAAGATCATGGAACATTTGTTCCCAAGTCTTATCTTTTATATTTGCTACCATCCACTATGCTCTTTCCAGAGGTTGCCTATAATCTGCAGATATAATGGAAAGACTCCAGGAGAGTTCCCTAGTCATCCATTCATTTTTTTCATTCATTTCTTTGTTCATCCAATGATAATTTTTTGAGTGACTGTTAAGTGCCAGGCCCTATGACTAGCATTTTCCAAAAGGCCATTTACTGGGGAAAAAAAGGAATGATTACTATATTTTATTAACATACTGTCTTTTATCATATAAAGTATTGTGGTGGAGATAAGCAAAAGAGAGACTATAGGATCATTTAGAGGAGGCAAGAAACCCAAACAGGAAGGAGAGGATGCAGTGGGATAGGGTTGAGGAGTTGATTTGTAAGAGGTGGAATGAAGAGAGGGAAATATGTCAGGGTCACGATGGATTTTGCGTAGGCTTTGAAGGTTGAATAGAAGTTAACCAGATAAGGATGACAGGGAGGAGGACATTTAAGACTGAGGAAACATCAATTGGTATACAAAAGACTCTCAGTAGATCGATAAAAACGGAGGTTTGAAATTGGCCCCCACATTTCTCAATCTTCCATCAATGGCATTTCCACAAGTGCTAGAGGTGAAATTGGGTATAGTGTGTGTTGTTTTTCTTCTTTTTCTTTTTTAATTCTTATCCTCAAGATTGTCATGAGAATTATTCAGATGCTCAATCATTCCTGCTACAGAGTTTTCAAAGGTCCTCAATTAATGTCATCCTCTGACTCAGCTCCTTTTTATAGCAACCAGTCAGTATATCCTAACAATTTATTTTAAGAAGCTACCATTTGACTTGAACAATAATTGGTATTAGGTATTAGCAATCCAAACACTACACATTCCAAGAAACTTGATTTCAGTGATGTATTCAAGCTGTATCCTGAGAGTAACTTGTTTCAACCCTAATTATGACATACTTGTATTCTGCCTGGTTTCTTATAGCTATTACCTGTTCTCCCATTTGCTTTTCGTATTCCTGGAATTATCTTCATGGTCTTTACACTGTTAAAATATCAAGAAGAAATTGCATAATCATACTTTAAAATTTTTTAAATATAATTTCATTTTTGAAATGCTTTAATAAGGCAATATAACCGCTATCTGTTTTTTCTAGAGTTATTTTTTTAAACTTCATTTCTGGGCACCTGGGTGGCTCAGTCAGTTAAGCAACCACCTCTTGATTTCAGCTCAGGTCATGATCTCAGGGTCATGGGATCAAGCCCTGCATAGGGCTCTGCAGTCAGCCCAGAGGGCTTGAGATTCTCTCCTCCCTCTGCCACTCCCCCCTGCTCATGTGTGCACACATGTGTGTGCTCTCTCACTCTCTCTCTCAAAATAAATAAATAAATAAATAAATAAATAAAAATATTTTTTAAAAATTAAAATAAAAACTTCATTGCAACTGATATTTTCTTTATATGGGTATATATATTATTTGCCAAATATCTTTAATTATTCTCATGTTATTTGTAAAATACTCTGAATATGTTTTATTTTGAAAAGCTAATTGGATCAATTCATATATATGCACATATAACTAATATGCATATATACCAATAAGAAGCTAGGAAAGAAATTTAACATAAAATATCTACTTTTGCTAGTTCCATTTTGTCCATTTGATTTATTTTTTCTAAATTGATTTTTAGTTTTGCTTTATAATATATTCTAATATCTACTAATTTAAAATTAGGCTAGCTAAAAGGTAATATCCCCTGTTCTTTTTTTCCCAAAATAATTTTAGAAAAATAGAGTAATTGTATGAAGAGACCAACTTTAGCCCACCAAAGCAATCTGGTACACATTTGATTAAGGTTTTCTTAAACATATAATTTTATCGTGATCTATTTCATTTGATTAAGAATACTTTTCAAATAACAGTTTATAGATATACTGACTTTAAAAACAAGTACTTAGCTCTCTGTTATATGTTAATAATACCCCTTTAAAATTTGAAATTGGAAAAATTAAGTAAATGATGATTATTAAATTATCAAGGATATTTGTTTTTAACTTTAACCAATTTTTTGTAACTATGTCCCTCAAATAAAAGCTAAATGAATCCTATTCCTAACCAATAGCCAAATCCATTCACACTCTTATTTATGGACAGAATAATTTTAAATTAGAAAATCAGGCCAAGAGAATAAAAAGTTCACCCAGGTATTGTTTTATAAAAAATTTTTTGAAAATGTAACTGGCATTTACATGACTACATAAACACATAAGATGAAATATTTGTTGTTTAAACCTAAATAATATCTAAGACATAAGAAAGCTTAGTTCACTCATTAACTTAGAACTTGAGAAGAGAGATGCTATTAAAAAAAAAAATAGAATCATCAGCTAAGTCTTCCCTTAAAATGTTTGTATGCTTTTGAAACATGTTTATGTTACCTATTTAATAAACCCTCTGCCCTCTTTCTTCAACAACTGCCAATTTAATTCAAGCAACTGTGATTGCTGTACATTCATGCCAACAGTTTGACTACATGGGCTGAAATAACTCTTTTTGTCTAATTAAAAAAATTTTTTGAGAATGCAGTTTAAATAAACTTGACCTTTTTTTGGTCGATTCAGACAAACAAAAGTCATGTTCTGTAAGATACGTCTAATTCCTGTTAGAACAAAAGATAGTGAATCATTTAAATATTTTGTTACGACATGAGCTGATAATGCTCAGCATATTGAAGATTAGAACCAAAGTAGACAGGAGGTGAATTTGAGGTTAGAAGATCTGAGTACTAATGAAAATCGCTCCATTCTGTAAACACAGGATGGAGATGGTCGTTATTCTCAGGGAGCTTACATTTTTATGGCGGATAGATGAAATCTTTATAAACATAAAAATAATTATGAGTCATGAACTGTGTTGGGAAGGAAGTAAAGTAGGGGCTGAGGGAAAATAACAGAGATGGGGTAGTGGGGCAGAGCCTTTAGCTGGGCTGGTCTTAAGTGGGTCACTTTGAGGAAATAATATTTGAGCAGAGCCTGAAAGATGAGGCAAAGGCAACCACCAAAAGTCTCTGGTGCAAGTGTTCCAGGAGAGAAAACAACCAAAAGACCTAAAGGAAAAAAGATACATTTGAGATGCTCAACAAAACATGAACAAACCAGGGTGGCTTTGGCGCAATGAGTACATGGTAGAGGAGACAAGATGATATCAGAGAGAATGGCAAGAGCCAGATAGGGGTTCCAAGGGCAAGGTAAGGAGTTTGGAATGTCTTACAAGTTAAAGGGAAAGTCATCGAAGAATTTTAAACACAGGAGTGGCATGACCAATTTTGCAAAAACTCCTGTGTAGCCCTGTGGAGGATGGAGTCTTGGAGACTAGTTAGCAGACTGTTTCATAGTCAAGGTGGCAAATGGTAACAATCAGAACTAAGATTTTGGAGATGGCAGTAGAAAGATGCACAAATGGAGTAGGGGGTGGTGATACCGTTTTCTTATTGTCAACAGATGCTGTTTAAAGTTCATGGAAAAAGCACCAGAATCTTAAGAATTACTTAAAGTAAAAAGGGTAATCGATATGAGAACTCTTATTCTACAGTAAACATATATACACAGTAAATATTGTGAGAAGGTGTTAGGAAGATGATGTCAAAGAGTTAGATCCTTGTCTTTTGTATCTGGTTGTTAAAAGCAATTAACTAAATTTGAAAAATCAAGAATTATCTTGAAATATAACCAAGAGGAAATGCATTTGCCTCAGGCTAGCTAATGGACTGAACGTGTGTGTATGTGTGTGTGTATTGATTAATGTTTTGTGGATGGATTCCTCTTTTGGTAGATTTGTTACTTTTGAAAAAAATAATTTAGGGTCATCTGGGAGACACAGCTAGTTAAGCGCCTTAGTCTTGGTTTTGGCTCAGATCATGATCTCAGGGTCCTGAGATCAAACCCTGTGTGGGGTTCAGAGCTCAGCACAGAGTCAGCTTAAAACTCTCTCTTCCTATTCCTCTGCTCCTCCTCCTCCCCCATCTCTCCCTTCCCCCCCATGCAAGCTTGGGTTCCTGGGCTCTCTCTCTCTCAAATAAATAAATCCTTTAAAAAATAATAATAATTTAAATTGAGTAAATTAATTGATTTAAAAAACTTTATTACTCTTCCCTTGCATTAACTTAATAGGATAGGAACTAATTCTATCAAAATGTTAATACACTAGTGAAAAACAGTTCTGTATTCACAATATGGCATCTATGTTTGAAATTTAACTAATTTATTTTTCCAGTAATCTGAATGCCATGAAGTGGATCTGAATTTCTAAACTGAAAAACACACACATTAGTCTGTAATTAAGCATAAAATTTTCATATGAAAACATGAACACTAAATTTAAAAACCAACAACTACAAAAAAAAATCTGGCTTTTGGGGGGCAGAAATGTGGGGAGATGGGGTTTGTGTTGCTTTATGATAGGGCATCAGCCCCATCTAGTGGAGAAAAAGTATGTTTACTTAAACTCTAAAAATCAAAACTACCCTGTGGAATCATTTATTAAAATTTCCCTAACATAAATGTGCTAAAAATTTGCTAAAACTTCAAAGAAAAATTACTGTATATGAAATCCCACACAGGTATTATATACTACACAAAAATATAGCTTTATATGGAGCTTCTATGAAATGTAAAACGTTTTCATGATGGGTATGTTCCATGATGGGATTCAGCTCAGTTGATTATTCGCCCCTTGTCTTTTAAAAAGAAACTCTAGAATGGAATGTTAAACCATTGTCATAAAACCAAGTAAAGAAAGGAGTTTAGTTGGGGCGCCTGGGTGGCTCAGTCGTTAAGCGTCTGCCTTCGGCTCAGGTCATGATCCCAAGGTCCTGGGATCGAGCCCCGCATCGGGCTCCCTGCTCAGCGGGAGGCCTGCTTCTCCCTCTCCCACTCCCCCTGCTTGTGTTCCCTCTTTCACTGTGTCTCTCTCTGTCAAATAAATAAATAAAATCTTTAAAAAAAAAAAAAAGAAAGGAGTTTAGCAATGAAAGTAAAACTAATAAATATGTATGGTGATAAATATCTTTGAATTTCCCATTTTTATTTTTTTAATTTAAATTCAATTAACCAACATATAGTACATCATTAGTTTCAGATGTAGTGTTCAGTGATTCATCAGTTGCATATAACACCCAGTGTTCATCACATCACGTGCCCTTCTTAATGCCCACCACCCTGTTGCCCCATCCCCCGACCCATCTGCCTTCTGTAACCCTCAATTTGTTTCCCAGGGTCAAGAGTCTCTCATGGTTTGTCTCCCTTCTGATTCTTTCCCATTCAGTTTTCCCTCCCTTCCCCTATGGTCCTCTACACTATTTCTTATATTCTACATATGAGTGAAACCATATGATAATTGTCTTTCTCTGATTGACTTATTTCATTTAGTGTAATACCCTCCAGTTCCATCCAGGTCTATGTAAATGTTAGGTATTCATCCTTTCTGATGGCTGAATAATATTCCATTGTATATATGAACCATATCTTCTTTATCCATTCATCTGTTGAAGGACATCTTGGCTCCTTCCACAGTTTGGCTATTGTGGACATTGCTGCTATGAACACTGAGATGCATGGGCCCCTTCTTTTCACTACATCTGTATCTTTGGGGTAAATACCCAGTAGTGCAATTGCCAGGTTGAGGGTAGTTCTCTTTTAAATTTTTGAGGAACCTCCATACTGTTTTTCAGAGTGGCTGCACCACTTTGCATTCCCACCAACAGTGTAAGAGGGTTCCCCTTTCTCCACATCCTCACCAACACATGCTGTTTCCCGTGTTGTTAATTTTAGCCATTTGACAGGTGTGAGGTGATATTTCATTGTGGTTTTGATTTCTATTTCCCTGATGATAAGTGATGTTGAGTGTCTTTTTAGGTGTCTGGTAGCCATCTGTACTTCTTCTTCAGAAAAATGTCTATTCGTGTCTTCTGCCCATTTCTTAACTGGATTATTTGTTCTTTGGGTGTTGAGTTGGATAAGTTTTTTATATATTTTGGATGCTAACCCTTTATCAGATATGTTATTTCCAAATACCTTTTCCCATTCTGAAGTTTGCCTTTCAGTTCTGTTGATCGTTTTCTTCACTGTGCAGAAGATCTTTATCTTGATGAAGGCCCAATCCCAATATTTCATATTTTCTTTTGTTTCCCTTGCCTCCAGAGATGTGTCTAGTAAGAAGTTGCTAGGTCAGAGACGTTGCTGCCTGTGTTCGCCTCTAGGATTTTGGTGGTTTCCTGTCTCACATTTAGGTCTCTCATCCATTTTGAATTTATTTTTTGAGTAAGGTGTAAGAAAGTGGTCCAGTTCCATTCTTTTGCATGTGGCTATCCAGTTTTCCCCAACACCATTTGTTGAAGAGACTGTCTTTTTTCCACTGAATATTCTTTTCTGCTTTGTCAAAGATTAGTTGACCTTATAGTTGTGGGTCCATTTCTGGGTTTTCTATTTTGTTCCATTGATTGATCTATGTATCTGTTTTTGTACGAGTACTAAACTGTATGGATGACTACAGGTTTGTAATATAGCTTGAAGTCCAGAATCATGATGCCTCCAGCTTTGCTTTTCTTTTTCAACATTCCTTTGGCTTTTTGGGGTCTTTTGTGATTCCATACAAATTTTAGGATAGGTTGTTCTAGCTCTGTGAAAAATGCTGGTGGCATTTTGATAGGGATTGCATTAAATGTGTACATTGCTTTGGTAATATAGACATCTTAACAGTTTGTTTTTCCAATCCATGAGCATGGAAAGCTTTTTCCAATTTTTTGTGTCATCTTCAGGTTCTTTCTTCAGCGTTCTATAGTTTTCAGAGTACAGATGTTTTACCTCTTTGGTTGGGTTTATTCTTAGGTATCAGATGGGTTTTGGTGCAGTTATAAATGGGATCGATTCTTTGATTTCTCTTTCTGCTACTTCATTATTGGTGTATTGAAATGCAAGAGATTTCTGTCTGTTGATTTTGTATCCTGCAACTTTGCTGAATCATATATCATTTCTAGCAATTTTTTAGTGGAGTCTTAAGGGTTTTCTACATAGAGTACCATGTCATCTGCAAACAGTGAAAGTTTGACTTCTTCCTTCCCAATTTGGATGCCTTTTATTTCTTTTTGTTGTCTGATTGCTGAGGCTAGGACTTCTAGTACTATGTTGAATAACAATGGTGAGAGTGGACATCCCTGTCTTGTTCCTGGTGGTAGAAGAAAAGCTCTCAGTTTTTCCCCATTGAGAATTATATTACCTGTGTGTTTTTCATATGCAGCCTTTGTGATGTGGAGATACATCCTCTCTATCCCTACTTTGTTGAGGGTTTTTATCAAGAATGGCTACTGTACTTTGTCAAATGCTTATTCTTAGAACAAATGCCAAAACTGAGGAATTCATCCCAAAAGAAAGAACAAGAAAAGGTCACAGGGGAGGGAAACCTTCTCCCTTGTCCCTGGAAAGGGGAGTTCATGCCCACTGCTGTCTGGGAAGCCCTTGCAAAAGAGGGAACAATCTCCCCTCATGTGTCCCAGGTGTCCCTCAGATCCCTGCCTCCACCGTGACTGTGTCTGGTCCATCGGCCTGCCCAGCAGCACAGTGCACCTGTGTTCTATCCCAGGCAGGCCAGCTGAGTTTTAGAACTCAAAACTTTAGGGACCTGGCATGGTGCAGACCAGTGCTGGTCCTCTGCAGGAGGGTCCCACCACACATGTTTGTCCCAGAAGGGCAGTCGCACCAAGGCGCAAGGGCATGGAGTTTGGAGCAAAGTGCATCAAAGAACCCGTGTTTGGGTTAGCTGCCCTCAGCAGGTGTCTCTGGTAATGGTGCCTGTCAGCTCTTTTTTCCCCCGGAGAGGCAATGCCACCTCTCCCAGATGCGCATCAAGAAGAGGGAACTGTCTCTCCCAGGACATCCCAGGGGATCCTCAGATTGCATCTTCTGCCCCCAGGCTATCTGCCCTCCTTCTCCACAGCAACACAGCAGCGCCTTTCAGAGCTCCATACTGGCCATGCTGCAGACTTCTAAAACTCTAGTCTTTGAGCCCACTGGTTGTAAAAGCACAAAAATCAGCCCCTCTCATTTTCCCAGTCAATGTCTTTGGGGAAGTGATTTCCTTGTGCAATCCCCTGTGCGCTCCTCTCTCTCATTCCCTCTCTCTTTCTCTTGCCTCTCTCCATGACCAGGGCTCCCCTCCACAGCACCTGTGATCCATTTCTTCCCTAAATCACGTCTCCGCACCTCCTACCTTCCACGATGTAGCCCCTTCTCTCCCTCTAGTTGAACAGTTTGTTCTATCAGTCCTCAGATCGATTTTATGGGTGTTCAGAATGATTTGATATTTATCTAGCTGTGTTTAAGGGATTAGGCAAGCCTAGGGTCCTCCTACCATCCTCCCATCTTAGCTCTTCCTGTAGTCATTCTAATATCAAGGATATTTATACCTAAATTAAGCAGCAGGCAGTATTAAAAATATTATCAATTAAAATCAGTAGGCATGAGCTTCATAGTAACATACTGTGATCTCTTTATATGTCATTTAGTTAATTTTTTGCAAAATAAGAATCATAATCTATATGCAGATTCTGTTACTTTAATACATTTATCATGAGATATAATATGTACAAATCAAATATGAATGTACTGTATTACAAATATAATAAATCACCCATGTCAACAAGTAAAACTTTCCCAGCATCCCAGAAAATCCCAGTGGGTTTCTATTATGTCAATACCCCTACCTTTCCTCTAGAAGAAGACGTTATCTTAATATTTCTGGTAATTACATTTTTGCTCTTCCTTAATAACTTCACAGCCTATGTACACATCCCTAATATCTATGTTTGTTCTTGAATTTTGTATAGCTGAAATCATCCTATAATATCAATGTACCTATGTGTCTTTTTACATCATGTGATTATTATTTTATCTTTTCATGTCATTTTCTAGCATTGGTGTACTATTCCATTGCACGAATGTACCACAATTTTTTACCCAGTCAACTACTGATGGATATTGTGAAGTTGTTTCCATTTTTGGCTATTAAAAAATCCTATGCTATAAATATTACCACACAAGAAACCTGGTTCACATGTGTGTTAGTTTCTCAGTGACCTATTTCTAGGAGTAAAACTGCTAAGTAATAAGTAATGCATATTTTCAACTCACTACAAGTTGCTAAACTCTTTCCTATTATGGTGGTTCCCATTTTCCTTTGGAGCAGCAGTTCCTAATGCTCCACATTCTTTCCAAATAGTGGGATTTTTAGACTTTCTAAATTTTTACCAATGTCATGTTATTTTATTCATGATTTATTATGGTTTTCATTTTCATTTCCAGTTTGAGTAATTTTCCATCAGTTTATTGATCACTTGCATTTTCTCGTTAGAGAAATATTTGTTTAGATTCTTCAAGATTATCCTTTCTTGTCACTAGCTTTTTCAGGTATTAATAGCAAAGTTGTTTCTCCTTGCATGTTTTGCAGAAGTGGCTGGTGAAGCCAACTAGTTCTACAAACCGAGGCTAGAGGGGTTTTTAACATATTTTTGTTATCAGGCTGTTGAGGTTTGTTTTGTTTTGTTCTAAAGATTTTATTTTTTAAGTAATCTCTACACACAATGTAGGGCTCAAAATTGCAACCCCAAGATCGAGAGTCATATGCTCTACCAACTGAACCAGCCAGGCACCCCAGGACTCTTGAGGTTTTGAAAATCTCCTGGCAATAGCGAGATCCTGCCTCCTGAATCATTGCTGCATCTACCCATTAAGGAGAAGGGCTGAAAATTTCTCCAGAGCCAGATACCTTCCTGCGCTACCTGAAGTCACAATGCAGGGCTTTAAGGACAGGGCTCCCAGATGTAAAGTCTAGGAATTCTGCGTCAGTATCATCCCACAAATTTTGATATATAGCATATTTTCATTATTGTTTAGTTCAAGTTGTATTCTAATATGTATTGTGATTTCTTCTTAACCCATGAGTGATTTAGAAGTGTTACTTAACTTCAAAACTTTTGAGATTTTTCCAGTTATTTTCTGTTAACAATGTCTAGTGGTCAAGGTGTATACTTAGAGTGATTTTCAATCTTTTGAATTGTTGAGCCTTGCTTATAGTCTATTTTGGTGAATATTCCATGTGTAATTGGAACGAATCTGTAGCTGCGGCTGCTGAACGTTCCATTCTATGACAATAAAAAAGGTCGATTTGGTTAAAAATGTTCATATATTTGGGGCGCCTGGGTGGCTTAGTTGGTTAAGCATCTGACTCTTGATTTCAGCTCAGCTCATGATCTCAGGGTGATGAGATCGAGCTCCATGTTGGGTTCCATGCTGAGTGTGCAGTTTGCTTAGGATTTTTGCTTAGGATTCTTTCTCCCTGTCTCCTCCTCCCTCCACTTGCTATCCCTCTCTCTCTCTCTCTTAAAAAAAAATAATGTTCATATATTCTATATCCTTATTTGTCTATCTGCTTTTCTATCAAATACTTGGAGAAGTGTATTTAAATCTCAAGCTATGAGGATGGATTTGTTTACTTCTTTTACTTCTGTTATATCTTGAAGACATATTATTAGGTTTATGTACAGTGGTATGCTG
>NC_138374.1:117100764-117107256 GCF_054177405.1 Leptonychotes weddellii
CATCAGGCTCCCTGCTCGGCAGGGAGTCTGCTTCTCCCTCTGACCCTCCCCCCTCTCATGTGTTCTCTCTCATTCTCTCTCTCTCAAATAAATAAATAAAATCTTTAAAAAAAAAATTAACTTTGAAAGACTAAAGAATCATTGTAAAAAAGCCATGAATTCTATGTGCAGTATTCCCCTAGCGCTGGAGTTTTGCCATTCTCATTGATCGGTAAACTTGGTCTTGGCTGGCTGTTCTTGCTGATCTTCTGGGGGAGGAGCCTGTTGCCATGGTTCCCAAATGTCTTTGCCCAAGGTGGAATTGCCCCACCCTTGACAGGTCTGGGCTAAGTAATCTGCTGGGGTTTGCTCTCCGGAGCTTTTGTTCCCTGCAAGCTTTCTGTACAGCTTTGGAGGACAAGAGTGAAAATGGCAGCCTCCCAATCTCCACCCTGGAGCAGCCTAGAACTTGGGGCCCGCTCCTCAGTGAGCCCCCAGAGAAAAGCAGTCAATCACTCCCATCTCCCCAGTCTCCAGCTGCACTCCGTGCTCTCCTTGCCTGTGACCGAGCATTTCTCTCTAGCACCTGACCCCGTGTGGAGTCTCCAAACCCAGTAGATCCCTGCAGTGTGCTCCATACTCCCACCCTCCACAATTATGATATTTTTGGAACATTTTGGACTTTTTACATAATCAAGGATAGCACTAGTCCAAATTTCTTAGCATGTGGTTTATTTTAATTTTAATTTTTTTATTATTTTTAATTAATTAATTTTTCCAGAGTGTAGTCATCAAGTCAGGTCTGCATATATAAGCCATTCAATGTCAAATTTATCTAACTGTGGTAACTCATTAACCCCATCCTTAAAATCTAAAATGCTCTACTTGAATGGGAGTTCCTTGGGGCAGATGCAAAATGTGCAATCATTACCAGAGGCTTTAGATCAAGGCAAAGCATCCTTCTTAATATTACAGTGAACAGCTAGAGGTAAAAAGCTTTTTCTCCAAAACAAAGTAATGGGCAACATTTTGATAACCACAAGAGAGATAATTTTGAGAACAGAACTTTCATAAACTTCTAAATAATTCTATCTAGACAAATATTTCCTTCATCTGCAAATAAGGATTATTTCACCCATTACACAAGAAAAGAAAAACTTTCTCCCTCAAAAAATACTTTGTCTTGGGGCACCTGGGTGGCTCGGTCGGTTGGGTGGCTGCCTTCAGTTCAGTTCATGATCCCAGGGTCCTGGGATCAAGCCCCACGTCCAGCTCTCTGCTTAGTGGAGAGCCTGCTTCTCCCTCTCCCTCTGCCTGCCGCTCTGCCTACTTGTGCCCTCTCTCTCTATCTCTCTGTCAAATAAATAAATAAAATCTTTGAAAAAAAATACTTTGTCTTTCTTTGAATGTTATTGAACCATGTTTTTGGATTTTGGTTTGGGTTCAAAGAGGTTATAACATTGTTAAGTGTAACTAACTGACTCAATGAAAAGATAAAAAGATATTGTGCACAAAATCATAATGAGTTCATGTTGTGAACCAAAGATTATGACTCTTCCAAGTCCATGTGCCTGAGGACTTGAGGGCCTTTCTTAAGTAAGAAAGAAGCTTAAGAAAGAAAGAGAAGAAATTTAAGAAAAAGAGAGAGAAAAGAAAGAAAAGGAAAAGGAAGAGGAGGGGAGGGGAGGGAGAGAGGGAAGATGGAAAGGAGGAAGGAAGGAAAGAAGGGAGATGGGGAGGGAGAGAGGGAGGGAGGAAGGTAGGAGGGAGGAAGGAAGGGAAGGAGAAAGGAAGGCAGGAAATGCATATGGTGTTAATTTTCTCTGAAATGGAGTTTCTGGACATTCAGAATGGTATCAAAATTGCATATAAATACCCATTAGCTCACCACTCTGTTATTTTTGGTTTTCAGGTATCAGTTGCTAGGTAGGATTAATTTCCGTGAGTGTGAACCAGATGGATGGACCAATGATATTCCTCTTTGTGAAGGTATATGTAAAATTGATTCACTAATATATTCAAATATTTAAAATATCTAAGAGTTTTTGAAATGTCTTACATTAAAATATCCTTAAAATTTGTAATTAAATATTTTTTACTTAAAGTATTTTTGTAGCTTCTAATATAGTACAGAATGGATATCTAAGCTTTTTATTACTACATTATTTTGTGTTTCATTAACCAAATATGAATACAGACTCATCTGACCTAATATTCAAAGTATTAGAGATTAGGAAATCTAAAACCTATTTTCCTTTCCTTTTGGATTCTAACCACTAGAAAAAACACAAGTATCAGAATTTCAGCTTTATTCATGAAGATATTCTCACCCAATAACCACCCAAATGCAAGGATCTCTGGTAACAGCTGAAGTGAAGAACATGATTTAGATATTTCTCCCCTCTTGTGTGGCAAGGGAGATTTTCCTGTGGTCTTAGTCTTACTGAGAAGAGACAGGAAGTAAGAGAGAACTCTGCTTTTTCTTACTGACCCATAAAGCAAAGCATAAGAATAAGAAAATGTAGATCCCACTTCCAAATTTTGAGTTAGTAATCTCAATCTCTAGTCATCATAGAAATAAGAGAAATGAGTCAGAATAGTCTTAATTCCATGGTGAGGAATAAGTAGAGGGGGAGAGGGAAAGAGGAGGGACAGAAGAAGGGAGAGAGGGAGGAAGGAGGAGGAAGAGCAAGGAAGTGGGGGAGGGAGGAGAAGAAGGAGGAGGAGGAGGAGATCTTTCATCTATGGAAAGATCTAAATGCTTTAAGAAACATCTACTCTGGAATCACCTGAGGTGTTTATTTAACCCTGAAAATTTTGATTACTAAAAACCTTCTAAACCTGTATCTTTCGGGAGATAGCCATAGAATTTCCATTTTAATTCTATCCTGGATGATTCTACTATAAAATAAAGTTAAAATGGCATAACCTAAGAGATATTGGAAAAAAGTAAAATCAAAAGGAGTACTTAAATTATTTTGAGCACTAACATGGAAAAGGAAGGAAAATTAAGGACAATTTGTCTATTGAAGTAAATAGAATCAGAAAGTTTGCTTTTATACCTTTTAGGAATACAGTGTTATATTATTCTGGGGCTTAAATGAAAATTTTCATTTAATTATCCCAAGCTTGAAACACTTGTTTGTTACTATAACAATGTAAACTGTCATTCAAAGAAGTAATTTTCTTTGTCCACTCTCATAGAAAAGAATGAGAGATAAGCTTATTGTTGTTGTTTTTTAACTTACTAGTCTTTGTATCCAACAGTTTTATCAAATACTTCTTTAAAAAATTAAGTAATTTCCCCAATCTTACTTTGCTGATGATTTTATCCATATATCTGAATATATACATGCTTTTTATAATAAAGTTGTCAAATTCTATTAGGAAAAGTTGTATTTATTTTTTCAGTTGTTAAGTGTTCACCAGTGACAGAACCAGAGAATGGGAGACTTACCAGTACTGCCGTGGAACTAGACCAAGACCATACTTTTGGACAAGTAGTACGATTTCAGTGTAATTCAGGCTTCAAGCTTGATGGGCCTGCAGAAATCCATTGCTCAGCAAACGGTGTTTGGAGTGGAGAAGCACCGAAATGTGTGGGTAAGATACACTTACCGTTCATGTGATTGAATGATTTTAGTTTTTCTCATGAAAATATGCATTTTCAAACATTGTGCATCCTGAAGAATATGAATAATACTAATAGCTAACATTTACTGAGCACTTACTATTTGCCAGTAATTGATCCAAGTTCTTCACATGTGTCATTCCATTTTACCTTCAAAATGTCTGTGATTTATGCTCTATTTTATAACGAAGGAAACTGTGGTGCAAAAAGGTTAAATCTCATGCCCAAGGTTATCATGGCATAGATGGTAGAGTTAAGATTCAAACCTCGATCATCTGAAACCGAAGTCCATGGTCTTAACCATAATTAAATTATGATTGGTTTTCATGGCTCAAATAGACTAGTAAGCATTTCTGCTGCAAGTTTTAATATTGGCCTGTAGAATAGGCTTTCTTTTAATTTGAAAATTGAATAATTCATTATTTATTTCCACTGATGAATCATGATGACCTTCTGTGCTTGAATAATACTTCTAGAAAAGGGTCCTGTTTTATATATACACAGTGAGTTTAGATAAGTATGAGGAACTGAATTGCATCCACTAAATAAATTTTTGCCTTTTACAAAAAGTTCTATAGTAAATTGTAAGTTAAGATTTCTTTAGTTATAATACTGCTATGACCAGTCTGATGATTGGGGCTTTTGTAATAAAACATTATGGTCAATTTATTTAAAAGTGCCATACTTCATATTACCAGTATTTGTGCAGCAGAAATTTCTGCCATATTTATTTTTTGACATATCTAAAATCTCGTGATTATTTTCACTTTCCTAGTGTAGTCTATCCAACAGTGAGATGCAGAGAAAAGCATTCCTCTGCTTAAAACCCTTTCTAACCAAACTGGTTCCTCAAGTCAGTAATGGTAAACATATTTATATTCAACACAGCAAATACTGTATGTTCTAGAGGTTCACAGAGGGGGTTTCCTTCTTAAAACTAAATTTCTGTGGTTAGTGAAACTTTCCTGGAATAACTAATGTATATGTTTCAAATGAAGTTGAGGAGGGGGAAGGCATACCAGTCACAGGAACATATGGAGAGGAATACAAATACAAGGCCGCTTCCATGAATATGAGGCTCCCCTGTTCTCATGTCCTTGGGGGCCCTTGTGTAGGATGCAAGTAGGGGTAAGTCAGTGACAGATTGAAGACAGGCCAGTACAAATTTCTAAGGTGTTACATGTTGTGCTGAAGAGTTTGGCTTTTACTCAGACTGAATTGGGAATCAATGGGGGATTTTAAATGGAGCAATGAAGGGACAAGAAAAAAGGCCATTAAATTACAAACAGAAAAACGGATTAGAAAGATGGGAGAATTGGATTTGGGAAATTTGTTATTGCTGTAATCCCAGGAGGAAATGTTTGAGAGAAGATGGGGTCACGGATGATGGCCAGTTTTTGTTTTTGTTTTTGTTTTTTTAGAAAATTTGAATGGATAGTGATGCTACAAAAACCAATCAGTTACTTTTCAAAGGTGTTAGAACTTTTGTTTGGTTGACTGGTTTACCTAATGGAAACATAATTTGTGTCTTTAATCTAAAACTATGTCTTAGACAAGGCCCTTTAATATATAACAAACATTTTGGAATTTAATCCCTTATATTTAGAAATTTCCTGCCAAGAGCCAGAAATTGTAAATGGACAGTCTACATCTCAGAAGAAAACTTACAGAGAAAATGAACGACTTCAATATAAATGTAACAAGGGTTATGAATACAGTGATAGAGGAGATGCTGTATGTACTAAATTTGGATGGACTCCAAGTCCTTCATGTAGAGGTAATGTTATATTTCTTTTCTATACATTTTGCTGTATATTTTATAAATTGTTTTCATTCATATACTCCTTAGAGTTAAGCAATTTATTTTTTCTCACAATGGAGTATTAATGTTTACAGGGATCAACTATTATAAAGACAATATACTTAACATTTTGTGTGCAAGGTCCATTTTGAGAGCAATTAGTATAATTCTCTCATTCTGAAGATAGACGTAAAAGGACCAAAAACGTTCAATAGCTCATTAAACAGTTGGTCTGCGGTCAAAAAGCAAGTCTAGAGCAGAGCCAGGGTTGTAATAGGCTTCCTAATTCCCAGGTATATACAGTTCCCAGATTGCTCTTGTAAAGCCTAGCATTTAGCTATAAAAAGTAAATTATATTAATACCAGATGAGGAAACCCTCCATTGACAATGGAATTAAGTGGAAATAACTGGAGATTTCATTAACCACAGACCTAATATGAATCAACAGTGATGATGATGCTGGGAAAAAAACAAAAACTCTTTTAGGCTTCAGAATGGAAGGATGTTGTACAGAGCTAGAATCCATCTCACCTATGTTTGGTGCCCACCAAAAGTCTGGAATATTGTGTTCTACTTAGCCCACCTCATTTTAAAAGAGATGGTTTCAAACTATCGTGACCTAAAAGAGAGAATGTAGATAGTTGAGTTTAAGAAATCATATCATGAGAAGAATAGCAAGAAGATACAGTTATAGCATGGTAACAACTATGTTGAGATATTTGCAAACATTTATGGAAAAGAGTGAGTCAACTTCTGTTGAGGTCTGCAGCAGTGAGTGAAACAAGTAACAAGTGCTATCATACATGAAATCAGAGGTCAAGTGCCTTTCTAAAAGGGTGAGTTTTACAGATATTGTCATACTGTGGGCCAGGGTGGTGGGGAAATGGTGAGAAGAGTTGAACTCTTAAGAGCCCTCTGAACTTTTAATCATATGATTCATAATTACATGTATAAACCTTGTTTAATAATCCTCTTTTATAATAACTAGAGTTATTATAAAATAACTAGAGTTAGCTTTTGAGTCGATTTTATTCTTTTTAAAAAAATTTGGTTGAATTATATGTTAAAAAAAAAGATGAT
>NC_138374.1:117107356-117131587 GCF_054177405.1 Leptonychotes weddellii
GCGCCTGGGTGGCTCAGTTGGTTAAGCGACTGCCTTCGGCTCAGGTCATGATCCTGGAGTCCCTGGATCGAGTCCCGCATCGGGCTCCCTGCTCAGCAGGGAGCCTGCTTCTGCCTCTGACCCTCCCCCCTCTCATGTGCTCTCTCTCTCTCATTCTCTCTGTCTCAAATAAATAAATAAAATCTTTAAAAAAAAAAAAGATGATAGCAGGAAGGGAAAAATGAAGGGGGGAAATCGGAGGGGGAGATGAACCATGAGAGACTATGGACTCTGAGAAAAAAAAACTGAGGGTTCTAGAGGGGAGGGGGTGGGGGGATGGGTTAGCCTGGTGATGGGTATTAAAGAGGGCACATACTGAATGGAGGACTGGGGTGTTATACATGAACAATGAATCATGGAACACTACATCAAAAACTAATGATGTAATGTATGGTGATTAACATAACATAATAAAAAAAATACAAAAAAAAATTTGGTTGACTTTTTATAATTTTAAGTAAGCTCTATACTCAACATGGGGTTTGAACTCACAACCCTGAGATCATGTGTCACATGCTCTGTCGACTGAGCCAGCCAGGCACTCCCTCCACCAAAAAAAAAAATTTGGTTGAGTCCACAAACTCAAGAGCTCCTTGGAAAATACATCCTCCTACAATTGAGTGACCTTCACTTTCAGACATTATTAAGAATATTCTACAAAGAGGTTAATGAACATAGAACAGTGATCACTCACGTTAGATCCATGTTCAGCTGGTGATGTGTAGAATTCAGCTGTTTGTCTTCATGGCAGTCACGGTTCCTACACAAAGAACGTGGGTGCACAAGTCCTCTGGCATTAACTTCTGCCATATGTTGTACTTCCAGAGCCCCACTTAAATATTTAGATTGTTAAATTATCCATCCAGTCATCAAAATATAACTTATAAACCATTTATTTTGTATCAGTCCCCTTGTCCTGTATAAACATTAGAATAAATCATCATTCCAAGTGTCAATGAACATTAGAATAAATCATCATTCCAGGTTTCAATGAAGTTACCTACTTCAAGGTAAGACCTCAGAATCTGAATTCAATTTTGCTTTGACATAAGTTAAAGTTTATTTCCTGTTTATGCTCACTTCCAGTGTAGGTCTGAAGGGACTCTGCTCATTATATTAACTGTAAGAATCAAGGGATAGAGACATCATCTTTCCATGGCTTTCCTTAATCACTGCAGCTATGGAGAAGAGAACATAAAAAATCATAAAATGGCTTTTAAAACTTCCTCCCTGAAGGGAAACATGTTACTTCACTCATTTCATTGTCTTATGCAAATCATAGGGCCATGTCTACCTCAAATGGGTAGGGATATGCAATCCTACCAAGTGTCTGGAAGGAAGAAACTTGGATGAGAACCACAGATGCCAAGGAAGTTGAAGAATCATTGGAAAGAATAGTCGAAGTGATATGTCATGAATTTATTGCCACATATGGGATATAATGATGTATGCAATGGCTTTGGAGAAAGAGGATTCAATAGTCCAGGGGGCACAGATATATCATATGAGACTTATAGTGGTAGGACATGAGTGATATGGTGGGAAGGATATGAGACTATACTCATTTTAATCCCCTTTTGTGCTGGGATAGGGACAAAAAAATAATATCCACCACCTTTATTTTTATGTACTTGATTATTTTAATGGATATATTTAATGGCTACATTATCCACATGTCCTTTTTTTTTTTTTCCCAGAAGTAGCATGTACTTCTCCTTATATTCCAAATGGTGTCTACAGACCTCAAGCCATCCAATACAGAACGGGAGATGAAATCACATATTACTGTAAAAGTGGCTTTTATCCTGCGACCCATGTAAATACGGCAACATGTACTAGTACAGGCTGGCAACCTCCTCCAAGATGTACTTGTAAGTTCCATTCATATCTTGACCTACTTCTTAATTCTGAAGTTACTGTCTCTTAAACAACAACAACAAAAATGGGGACACAATAAATCCAAATATTTGCCTTACCGTGTATGTAAAGAAGAGGCTACAGAGACATTCTTTTCTCTTCAAAGTAGACAATTTTTTTTTTAAGATTTTATTTATTTATTTGACAGAGAGAGACACAGCGAGAGAGGGAACACAAGCAGGGGGAGTGGGAGAGGGAGAAGCAGGCTTCCCACCGAGCAGGGAGCCCGATGTGGGGCTCGATCCCAGGACCCTGAGATCATGACCAGAGCCAAAGGCAGATGCTTAATGACTGAGCCACCAGGTGCCCCAAAGTAGACAATTCTAAGCAGGATCAAAAACATGGTTTTGAATATTAAAAATGCTTTACTTTTTGCTATTTAATGTTAAATATGCATGTGTATTAACATAGATTTCTCTAATTTAATTCTAATATCTGAACTAAAACATTCAGTAAGACTAGTGTCATCTAACACCTAATGTGTTATTTATTTAGGTGTAACAAATTTCCCTCAAAATATATTGGCTTCAAACAACAAACTTTTATCACCTCAGAGTTTCTATGGGTCAGGAATTTGGGAGTGGCTTAACTAGCTAGTTCGGAGCCAGACACTTCTTGTGTTGTAGTCAAGATGTTGACCTAGGCTACAGTCACGTGATGGCTGGGCTGGGCTGGAGGACTGCCTCTAAGATGGCTCACTCATCAGGTTTTTGGCAGGAAGCCTCAGTACCTTACTGCATGGGCATCTCCATAGGCTACTTATAGAGCAGCTAGCTTTCTCCAGAGCTTGTGATCTGAGAGAGAGAGATGGAACCCACTTACAAACTAGTCATGCATTGTCTTTTTAGCCATATCTAGTCTTTAGAAGTGAGTCTTTAAGTCCAGCATACTCAAGGGGAGGAGAATTAGGCTCCACATTTTGGAGGGAGGAGAAGGCACTGTAGAATTTTCTAAAGCCATCCCATGTAGCAAAATGCCACTCAATTCAACAAGATACTGTATTTTATTTCTGGGGGGTGTTTCCTCTGCCCTTTTCTGTCTCCATTATTATATTCCTTTTCTTTACATATTGCAGTTGGTTGTAAAGGTATACCACACTTAAACTGGATAATACATGAATAAAAAATGTAATGATGCAAATAATAGGTCAGTGGTCTTGATATTAATTCTAGGCATAAGTCCGAAATGAATTTTCAAATCAAAAGACCCTTAAAGAAGATCCCATCGTCAGTATGAAACAGACTTCAATGTGTAAAACAATTATAATGAAAATATTGATTGATTGAGATGTAATTGACATATAACATTATCTTAGTTTTTTTTTTTTTAAAGATTTATTTATTTATTTGAGAGAGCGAGAATGAGAGAGAGAGAGCACATGAGAGGGGGGAGGGTCAGAGGGAGAAGCAGGCTCCTCGCCAAGCAGGGACCCCGATGCGGGACTCGATCCAGGGACTCCAGGATCATGACCTGAGCCGAAGGCAGCCGCTCAACCAACTGAGCCACCCAGGCGCCCAACATTATCTTAGTTTTAAGTGTGCAACACGATTTGATATTTGTATATACTTTGAAATAATTACAAACACAATTCTAGTTAAATCCATCACCACACATACTTATAAATTTTTTTCCTTGTTAGATAAACTTTTAAGATCTACTCTTTTAACAACTTTCAAATATACAATGTGGTATTAATAACTAGAGTCACCAGGCAGTACATTACATCCCTGTAATTTAATTATTTTATTACTGGAAGTTTGCACCTTTTGGTCCCCTTTGCCCATTTTTCCCACCCCCATGCCTTGCCTCTAGCAACCACCAATCTATTCTCTTTATCTAAGATTTTGGTATATTCAGATTCTAAGTATAGCTCATATGGTATTTTTCTTTGATTTATTTCACTTAGCATATTGCCCTCAAAGTCCATCCATGTCGTCACAAATGGCAATATTTCCTTCTTTTTTGACTGAATAGTTTATATATATGTCACATTTTCCTTATGCGTTCATCGAGCAATGGACACTTAGATTGCTTCCATATCTTGGCTATTATAAATAATGCTGCAGTGAACATGGGGTATGTATGGCTTTTTGAGTTAGTGTTTTCCTTTCTTTCAGATAAATACCCAGAAGTGGAATTGCTGGATCATATGGTAGTTCTATTAATTACTTGAGAAATCATACTGTTCCCACAGTGACTGCACCAATCTACATTCCCACTAACAATGCAAAAATGTTCCCTTTCTCTACATCCTCACCAACACTTGTTATTTTTTTCTTTTTGATGACAGCCATTTTAACAAGTGTGAAGTAATATCTTATTGTGATTTCAATTTACATTTCTCTGATGATAAGTGAAGTTAAGCATCTTTTCATATGCTTGTTGCCCATCTATATTTCTTCTTTAGAAAAATGTCTATTCAGATCCTCTGCCCATGTTTTATTCAGATTGGGCTTTTTGTTGTTGTTGTTGTTGTTGTTGTTATTGAACTGTATGAGTTTTTAAAGTATATTTTGGATATTTACCCTTTATCAGATATATGATTTGCAAATATTTTCTCCTATTCAGTAGGTTGCCTTTTCAGTTTGTTGATGGTTTCCTTTGCTATGCAGAAGTTTTTAGTTTAATGCAGTCCCACTTGTTTAGTTTTGCCTGTGTTGCCTTTGCTTTTGGTGTCAAATCTAAAAAATAATTGCCAAGACCAACGTCAAAGAGCTTAGCCCCTATGTTTTCTTCCAGGAGTTTTATTATTTCAGGTCTTACATTCAAGTCTTTAACGCATTCTGTGTTAGTTTTGGTATATGGTGTAGATGGTGGTCCAGATTCATTCTTTTGCATGTGGCTGTCCAGTTTTCTCAACACCATTTATTGAAGAGAATGTCCTCTACCCACTGTGTATTCTTGGCTTCTTTATCATAAACTATCTGACCTTATATGCATGAGTTTATTTCTAGGCTGTCTGTTCTATTGAACTATGTGTCTGTTATTATGCCAATACCATACTGTTTTGATTACTGTAACTTTGTAATATAGTTTAAAACCTAGAAGTATGATGCCTCCAGCTTTGTTCATTTTCAAGATTTCTTTGACTATTTGGATTCTTTTGTGGCTCCAAACAAATTTTAGGATTGTTTGTTCTATTTCTGTGAAAAATGCCATTGGAATTTTGATAGGAATTGTATTGAATCTATAGATTGTTTGGGTGGTATGGACATTTTAACAATATTAACCCTTCCAATCCATGAACAGGGACTACCTTTCATTTATTTGTGTCTTCACTTTATTTCATCATTGTCTTATAGTTTTCAGGGTACAGATTTTTCACCTCCTTGGATAGATTTATTCCTAGATATTTTATCCTTTTTGATGCTATTGTAAATGGGATTGTTTTCTTAATTTCTCTTTCTGATAGTTTATTATTAGTGTATAGAAACACACAAGATTTTTGTACATTGATTTGTATCCTGCAACTTCACCAAATTCATTTATTAATTCAAACAAGTTTTGGTGGTGTTTTTAGGGTTTTCTGTGTATAATATCACATCATCTGAAAATAGTGAAAGTTTTACTTCTTCCTTTCTGAGTGGATGCCTTTTATTTCTTTTTCTTGACTAATTAGTCTAGCTAAGACTTCTAATACTATGTTCAATAAAAGTCGTGAGAGTGACCATTCTTATCTTTTTCCTGATCTTAGAGGAAAAGCTTTTTACTACTGAGTATAAAGTTGGTGTGAGCTGGTCATATATAGGCTTTATACATTGAGGTATGTTCCCTCTACACCCACTTTGTTAAAAGTTTCATCATAAAAATTGTTTAATTTTATCAAATGCATTTTGTGCATCTATTGAGATGATGATCATATGCTTTTTATACTTCATTTTGTTAATGTGGTGCATCACATTGATTTGTGGATATTGAACCATCCTTGCATCCCTGGAATGAATCCTACTTGATCAAAGTGTATTATCCTTTTAATGTATTGTTGAATTCAGTTTGCTAATATTTTGTTGAAGATTTTTACACCTATGTTTTTCAGGTATTGGCCTGTAATTGTCTTTTCTTCTGGTGTCTTTCTCTGGTTTGGGTATCAGGGTAACACTGGCCTCATAAAATGACTTTGGAAGTGTTCCCTCTTCTTCTATATTTTTGAAGAGTTACAAAATGATTGGCATTAATCCTTTTTAAATGTTGGTAGAATTCACCAGTGAAGCCATCTGGTCTTGGACTTTTGTTTGTTGGGAGGTTTTTGATCACTGATTTAATCTCCTTGCTAGTAATTGGTCTTTCAGATTTTCTATTTCTTCATGATTCAGTCTTGGTAGGTTGTATATTTCTAGGAATTTATCCATCTCTTCTATGTTGTCCAATTTATTGGTGTATAATTGTTCATAGTAGTCTCTTATGAGCCTTTATATTTCTCTGATATCAGTTGTATGTATCCTCTTTCATTTTTGATTATATATATATATATCATTTCTGATATATATATCTGATTATAAATATAATCAGAAAAGATATTTGATATAATTTCAATCTTCTTAATATTATTAAGACTTGTTTTGTGATATAACATATGTCTATCATGAAGGATGTTCCATGTGTACTTGATAAGAGTTTGTATTCTGATAGTTTTAGATGGATGTTCTGTGTATGTCTGTTAAGTCCATTTGGTCTAACATGTCGCTTTATGTCAGTGTCTCCTGATAGATTTTCTGTCTGAATGATCTATCCACTAATGAAAGAGGGAGTATTAATTATTGTATTGCTCTCTATTTCTCCCTTTATTTCTGTTCATATTTGCTTTACATTTTAGGAGCTCCTATGTTGACTGCTTAAAATTTACAAGTATTATATCCTCTTGTGGGATGAGCCCCTCTATGTAATGACTACCTTTGTCTTTTATTTCAGTCTTTGCTTTAAAGTCTATTTTGTCTGATATAAGTGTAAATACACTAGTTTTTTTCTTTTTTCCTTTCTTTTTTTTTTTTTTTGGTTTTTGTTTGCATGGAATATCTTTTTCTATCCCCTCACTTTCAGTCTATGTGTCCTTACATCTGAACTGAGCCTCTTGTAGGCAGCATATAGATGGGTCCTTTTTTTTTTTAAATCTATTCAGCCATGTTATATCTTTTGATTAGAAGATTTAGTACATTTATATTTAAAGTCATTATTGATAGGTGTATGTACACTTATTGCCACTTTGTTATTTGTTTTCCCACTGTTTTGTAATTTCTCTGGTCCTTTCTTCTTCTCTTGCTTTATTCCTTTGTGATTTTATTATTTTCTGTAGAGTATGCTTAGATTCCTTTGTCTTTAACTTCTGTGCATCTACCAAAGGTTTTTGCTTTGTGGTTACCAAAAGACTTACATAAAACAACTTCTATTTATAACACTCTACTTAACGTTGATTATGTTCTAAAGCTCTACCATTTTACTCCCCCCATGTTTATATTTTTGATGTCACAATTTACTATGTTTGTGCATCCTTTAATAAATTATCATAGTTATACATATTTTTACTTCTTTTGTCTCTTTAACCTTCTTCCTAACTTTATAAGTGATCAACCCTTACAATATTAGATTATGCTGAATTTTACCATATATTTGCCTTTACCAATGAGATTTATACATATATATGTTTTCCTGTTAATAACTAGCACCCTTTTACCTCAACTTTAAGAATCCCATTTAACAGTTCTTATAATGGTGGTCTAGTGATGATTAACTTCTTTAGCTTTTGCTTGTCTTGTAAACATTTTAATCTCTCTATGTAGCAAGTTGTTTTTCTCTTGCTGCTTTTGAGATTCTTCCCCTGTCTTTAACTTTTGACAGTTCAACTATAATGTGTATTGGCGTGGGTTTCTTTGAGTTCATCTTATTTGCAACTCCATAGCTTTCCTGGATCTGTATGTCTATTTCCTTCCCCAGGTTAGGAAAATTTTCAGTCCCTATTTCTTCAAATAAGTTTCTGCCCCTTTCTCTCTTCTTCTTCTGGGACTCTTATAGTGTGAATTTGGTCTGCTGATGTTGTCCCATCATTCCCCACCTTTACTCTTTTGTATTCCTTTTTCTTTCTGCTGCTTTGATTCAGTGAGTTCCACTATCCTGTCTTCCTGATCCTTTCGGGGAGGATCAAAGTTGACCTTCCACTATCCTGTTCCCAATCCTTTCTTCTGCTTTCTCTGGTCTGCTATCGAAAATTTTTACTCTATTTTTCAGTACAATTATTGTATTCCCCAGCTCTGTGACTTCTACTTGGTACTTTCTTTTATTTTCTATCTTTGTTGGAATTCTAACTATGTTTACCCGTTCTTCTCCCAAGCTTAGAGAGCATCTTTATAACCATTATTTTCAACTCTTTATCAAGTAAACCACTTATTTTCATTCTATCAGAGCTTTTTCTGAGGTTTTATCTTGTTCATTCACTTTGAATATATTCTTCTGTTTCTTCATTTTCCTTGATTCTGTTTATTTCTGTTCGTGAGATAAAACAGCCACCTCTCCTAGTCTTGAAAGAATGGCCTCACTTAGAAGATGACCATTATTGTTGAAGCCTGCCCTGCTTTTCGTTATCTCTCAAGCCTTGTGATTGTCCATCACCCTACTTTATGTTTAGTGGCTCTCAGTAGCTGAGAGTGTGCCAAGGCCTGGACAGTGTCCCAAAGGGGAGGATCTCAGTCAGCACCTAGATTCAGGCTTATAGGAAGCCAGGTCCTCAGGCAGCAATGTATAATGTATGCAAATATACCTCTTTCAGGGGAAGACTGGGAGATGGGCATTTCTGTCTGCTCCTTCTGAACTGAGCAATGGAGTGATAGCCAGTTAAGAACTGTTTCTTTCTCTGCCACCATCTCTTTGAATTCACGAATACAAACCCTGCTGGCCACCAAGGGCAGGCAATCAAAGGCCAATACCTGGGCAGCAATCACAAAAACCAGGGCACCATACGCAAAAGCTGGACAGCAGATGTGTGTATGAGCTCCCTTCTAGAAGATACCAGCACTCTGGAGTGCATCAAAGAGAGAGATGTGATCTCTAGAGGTCTCTGGGAGGATTACAGTTGGCCTTTAGTTTAATTAGAAGCCTGCCTCTCAGGACTCAGTTATGAAGATAGGCCAATAGGACTCTTCTGCAAGAAAAAATAGATTCCTTAGTCTCCTGCCTCTCTGCTGTGCCCTGGGGTGGTAGCTGGTTTAGAATTCTTTCCCCATTTGTTACAGTCCTATAGGACCACAATCATAAGCCCAGCAGGCCACCAGAGAAAGGCAGTCTAGAGGAATACCCTAGCTGGGAATCACTAAAGCCAGGGCACCATGGAAAAGAATAAGCTTCTTTCCTGGAGATACCATTGACCTAGAGCAAGGCAGAGGAAGATCACAAAGTTGGCTTCCACTGGCCTCTATCTCCAGAGAACACCTAAGTAGGCCCCTAGGTGTGTGCCAAACCAGAAGCCTGCCCCTCAGGCTGAAACTTCAGGAAAGGTTAGCAGTCCTCTTTCATAGGAAGACTGAGATCATAGTTCAGTCTGTATCTACAGTGTGCCCTGGGGGTGGTAGCCAGCCCTGAACTATCTGCATTTGTTGCAGTCCTGTGGGACCTATGAATGCAAGCTCCACTGGCCATCAGTCAAGTAATGTCCCCCGGGTGGCAGCCACAAAATCCAGTGCCCCAGACATAAAAACTGGGGCACCAGATCCTTGTACAAACTTCCCTCTAGAAGTTACCAGTGCTTTGGAATGCAGCAGAAGGAGGACCTGAAGATAGTGCCTATCCTCCAAGGTCTTTGTAGAGGATTATAGTTGGCCCTCAACTGTTTAATTAGAAGTCTGCCCCTCAGGTCCCAGCAGTGAAGATTAATCTAATAGACCTTTTCCACAGAAAGATGGCTGCTTCAATCTGTGACTCTCTCCTGTTCCCTGGGGGTGGTGTCCTGTTAAGAACTCTCTTTATTTGTTACAGTTCTGCGGGACCCACTGTCCACCACAGCCATGTGATCTAGAGGTGTCTCCTGGGTGGCAGCTGTAAAAACCAGGGGGTGTCTAAAGAGGATACAAGCTCCTTTCCTGGAGATACCAGTGAGCTGGAATCAGGCAAAGGGAGAGCATAAAGAAGGTGCCTGCTGGCCTCTGTCTTTGAAGAGAGCTTTAGTAAGCCCCTAGATGTGTATCAAATTAAATGCTTGCCCCTCAGGCCAGTGCTTTAAGATAGGCAAATAAGTCTCTTTCACAGAAAGTCTGGGCACTTCTCAGATGGCTTCCCCTGTGTGGGGCCCTAGAGTGGGTGAGTCCATGCATGTGGACCCTTTAAGAACTATTTCTCAGTTAACTGTGGCCTGTGGTCTTATGGACACAAGCCCCGCTGGCTTTCAAAGCTAGATGTTTTGGGGGCTTGTCTGTCAGGTGCCAATCTTAAAATTGGAGTTCCAGATGTAAGGTTCAAATCTTCACTCCTCAGAGAGAAGCTTGGGGTTTGGAATTCCCTCCCAATTGTGTGTCATCATGCTGAGGATGAGGTTTATGGTCAGATTGTGTCTCAATTTCTTCTCCCCACTTTGATGTGGGTTTTTTTTCTCATTTGCCAAATGTGTAGAAATCACTCAGCTAGTTTGGGGGGGAAGGGGTTCAGACAAAATTATTCCATATGTAGAGCACGTACTGAATGGAGCCCAGCAAGGTTATTCCCAAGGGACCTTATGAAGTTCTTTTGGACAAGATGGAGAAATTGACCAGTTAGATGGTTTATGAGATAGTTGGTAATTTCATTAAATAACCTTACCCAAGTATCAGATTCAGAACTTTGTTCTCAGGACTATTTTCATGACTCATTTCTGTTATCATAGAGTTTAATTTGTTTATGGGAAATAGTACAAATTTACAAGTGGAATTTCTCAGGATAATGATAGTGAATCTGCATTAGCACAGATTCATTCTTCAAAAAGAATCCTATGTGCTAGGTTGAATCTAATAACACGATATTTAGTAGTGACAACTCTAAGATCCTGGGCTTAGGTCAAAGGAATCAGCTGTACAAGTACAGACAGATTAGAAATATTTTTTGAATTATTTAGTATTTGGGGTGCTTGGAGGCCTCAGTTGGTTAAGTATCTGACTCTTAATTTCAGCTCAGGTCTTGATCTCAGGGTCATGAGTTCAAACCCCACATTGGACCCCATGCTGGGTGTGGAGCCTACTTAAAAAAAATAAGTGAATATTTTAATCAATTTTGAGATCATAGTTTGAGTCAAAACTATGATAGAACCACCAGTACTGTTTGTAAGACCACAACCTGCATTGATAGGAGTCTAAGGTAGAATGAGGCTGTTCTAAGTCTCACCAGTCTTAGTGCTGATCAGACCATATGTGAAATATTATATTTGTTTCAGAGATGATCTTGTTAGAGTATAAAGACCTATTTAAGTGTGCCCAGATGAAAGAGGAAGATAGTAAAGGGGTCCCAGCTTGTCATAATTATAATACCCACTTTTAATTTTATCCCCTTTGCATACCTTTTGAAAAGAAATCTCAGCAGGCTGTTTTCTTCAATTCATATCCTTTGAAACACCATAATAGGTGGATAACTGTAGTTGTTCTGAAATCGGACCACCAGGATTCAAATCTCTCCTTTACAATTTCACAGCTAATTTAATTGAGTTCTTTAAGACTCAGTTCCTGCAAATCCAAAGGCTGAAGCTTGCCCAAGGTAGAATTTTTGTTAAATGACACACATCTTGATGTACCACGATGAAATTCATTAAAGGGATAGAGAAAATAATCTAAATATTCAAAAATTACTAGGGGGGAAAAAAAACCCTAGAAGGTTGCTTAAAAGGTATAAGAGTAAATGAGCATTTTAATCTTAACATTGGAAGCTTAAAAAGAGTGGGGAAAAAATCTATCAATGAAAGCTATGGAGGTCAAGAATCTATACCTACAGAAGGCATCATTTACAAATCTTTATTAAAGAGGCACCTGGATTGCTCAGTTGGTTAAGCCTCTGCCTTTGGCTGAGGTCATGATCCCTGGGTCCTTGTCTCTCTGTCCCTCCCCACCCCTTGTGCACACACTCTCTCTCTCTCTCAAATAAATAAGTAAAATCTTTTAAAAAATCTTTATTAAAGAAAAACAGTATATGCAAGGATTCAAAGTGTATAATCCACATAACACGTCTGCAAAACTACTAGAAAATTTCTCTAATCAAACAAAAAAGAAAATGGATCAGTGAACTTAAGTAAGATGAAGATGATAATGAATACTTGTGTGTGTGTATGTGTGTGTGTATGTGTGTGTTGGAACTGTTGTTCATATGTTGCACAAGATTCCTTGCAATCGAATCATTTAATGGAAATAAAACTAACATTAGTCTGGTATTAAAAGTACTAGATTATCTCTAAATCATCCAACAAAAAGGGAAACTTTTTCTAGAAAATACTATATATAAATGTGTTATAAATAACAGAACACATATTGAACATATATGTCAAAAATATTCAATTTATAAGAATAACTCAATAAAATACAATTATATTATACCTCAATAAAAATAAGACATTTTAGTGTTTAAAAAAAATCAAACTATAATGGCATCAAATATTCACTTTTATTCTAAAATATACATAATATGACTTATATGACATATTTGAAAGCATCTCCTATATATGGTATATATGACATATTATGTAAATGTGACATTTTTAAACACCTCATGTACATGATATATACATATTATGACATATGTCACATTATATGTGATATATATGTTATATATGTGTCAAATATACCATATATAGTATGACATATTATGTATGAAATATATGTCATATATATTATTATGTATGTATGACATATTTTAAAATACCTCATTCTCCAATTAAAATTAGTAATAACAATCAAATGTTTGCCATAATCTTAATTAACTATTTAGATATTAAGAAATATTCTTAGTCCATTTCTTTGATTAAATAAAAAGAGGAAAACTGGCCTCAATGACTGTTTCAGGCATTAATAAGAATATTATTTTTCTGTATAATGTGGCAGATGGAAAATTTTTGTGTTTCTCTATATTTCTTACACTATTTACAATAAGTAGAAAAATAAATTAATGAATGTTAATCTACAGAAAAATCCCACTATCCCCCTACATTGAGTTGGTTTGAGAAGAAAAGGCAAGGCTCTGATTTCTGTTCAGAACAGAAAAGAAAGGAAAAGAAGATAGATGATCTGAGCAATAAAATCAGTACTTTCATCTCCCAACCAAGATGCTCATTTAATCATCCAGGGCTAGGATATACATACTCAAGGAGAAGTCATTAAATAGGTCTGTACAGTCTTATTCCACAAGAGTTTTCATACATATATATCATATATATCATATGACCCACAAGATATAATTTTAACTTCATTAGCAATAACTTCATCACACTTCATCTGAATTTTATAACTTTTCTTGCCTAGAAACCCTGTTGCAATGAGCGAAATTATGATAATAAGAGGATGTAATTCACCAATGAAACAATTCATTTCTAATTTGATTTTTTTTATTAAGGTAAAACATTATTTATACTTTTTTGTTTCTTTTGTTTGTATTGCAAGTGAAGCCCTGTGATTTTCCAGAAATAAAACATGGAAGTTTACACAATGAAAATAGATATAGATCATACTTTCCAGTAGCTATAGGAAAATATTTTTACTATTCCTGTGATTCCAACTTTGTGACTCCTTCACAAAGTCAGTGGGAATACATTACTTGCACACACAAAGGATGGGAACCAACAGTACCATGCCGCAGTAAGTAAACCTTTTTATAATTGTATATGTGTACATATTTCAAACAGTAGAGGGGGAAAAACACATAAGTGAGTACAATTAAGCCTTGTATGACAAAAATGAGGCCAAGGGATAAGTTTTATGAACAAAGACCAATATAGGTTTTTCCTTTAATGAGGAGCTCTTCATAAAAATCACATTACGGATAAAGATAGAAGCTTTTGCAAAAACACCTATATCGTTCATACATATTTTAATTATAAAAACTGAAGATAAATAATATTGAATATTGATTTTTTCTTCCTACACATTTGGTAGTAGCTTTAGTTTTTCTTAAGTTTTTGGATACTTATGCATTATAGTTTTAATATTGTACAGTTTTTAACTTACTATTTTGACTGAATTTATGGATTTTTAAAATTTTTTGTTCATCATTTTTATGATTTTTAGGACGATGTATTTTCAATTATTTGAAAAATGGAGATTATCCAAGGTATGGACAAACATTTCTCCAAGATGAATCTGTGAGAGTTAAATGTAATTCTGGTTACAGTCTTCCAAATGAGCAGACTATAATGACATGTACAGAGAGTGACTGGTTCCCTCCTCCAGAATGCATTCCTCTCAGTAAGTAAATGGTCTGAGATCCCAGTATATTTATGGTTTTCTAACCCACATCTTTATTAACTGTAGCAAAATTTTATATCAACTTTCTTATTTCTGCCAATGGATATACTTAGCTTTATTTTTTCCAAGTATGTATGAGTGGATATACAAATTTCTTGATACATATGCAGCAAAATAAATGTCTACTGATAGGTATTAGTCAAGAAAACAGTAAAAGAAACACAAAGAAGAAACCTGTAATAATAGAGTGATGCCAGCAGTGGAGGGAAGAAGATGGCAGTGGAGTAGGAGGAACCTAGGCTTGCCTTGTCCCATGAATACACCTACATAACCATCAAATCATCCTAAATACCCAGAAATCAACCTGAAGACCGGCAGAACAAATTCCACAGCTAAAGGTCAAGAAGAGGCCACATTGAAGAAGTAAGATGCACACAGTTTGAGAGAAACGGACTGTGGCCACTGAGGTGGGGAGAGAGCCATGGTCACAGAGAAAGGCAAGGGACAGATTAACACACAAGGGAGCACATGGGAAAAATGAATTACCATAGCAATTGTCTTAGAAAGTGAGAGAGGCCAAATTTCATAATTCTTATAACCAGTGGGGTTTAAAGACTGGGGTTTTCAAGGTCAGTGTGCTTGGCTCTGGGACAGCTCAAACGACATTGGGGCTTGGAGAAAAGGCAACCAAGCAGCCTGTCAACATACAGCTGGAAAGAGCAATCTGAAGAGCACGCAGGGCACACAGTGAGGAGCGTGTTGCAGAAAGGCAGTTTTCACAGAGAGAGCCCTTTGGAAACAAAGGAACTGGCAGGTGCCATTTCCCTCCCCCACCCTTCAGCATAAACACAGAGCCACCTGTGAGAACCAGCACAGGGCCAACACTCACCACCTAACTTGCTTGCACCAAGTCCCACCTCCCTGTGCTCCAGTGGAACCACCCTTCCTGGTCATGCTTGCCTCAGTCCCTGAACAGCCAGCCTCCTCCCCCAGAAGACCAAGCCAAACCCCTGCCCCCACCACATCTCCCAACCTGGGAGTTTTGGGAAGCCTTGATTCCAGCAGTGGTGATAAGAGGTCTCATTTCACAAGCAGACCAGAGCACACCTAAAGTTAAAACTCAACACAGTCAGGCCAGGGACCAAATACTGACCACAACAGTCAAAGAGGGCCTCTGCAGATGACTGGCCTGAAGGATAAAGCAGTCAGGACACAACAGCAGTGTGCATACAGCACACATTGGAGACACTCCCTGAAGTGTCAGGCCCTGGGGGACAGTGGTCACAATACTGCAGAGCACTATAGAACCTCTTCTTCATAAGGCCATTACCCTCAAGAACAGGAGAAGTAGCTGACTTTCTGAACAAAGATGCAGGCATAGAAATTTAGATAAAATGAGAAAACAGAAGAATTTGTCCCAAATAGAAAGAACAATACAGGGCCACAGCCAGAGACGTAAGTAAAATATATATTAGCAATATGCCTGATAGATAATATTACAAAGATACTCACTGGTCTTGAGAAAAAAAGTCAAAGACATGAGTGAGACCTTTAACACAGAGATAAAGAATAACATAGCAGAGATCAAGGGCTCAATAAACAAAATGAGAAACACACCTGATGGAGTGAACAGCAGGCTGGAAGAAGCAGAGGAATGGGAATTAATGACCTAGAAGACAAAGTAACAGTAATCACGCTGAACAAAAGAGAGAAAAAAGAATTATGCAAAATGAGAATAGACATAGGGAACTCAGTGACTCCATCAAACATAACAACATTCCTATTATAGGAGTCCCAGAAGAAAAAGAAAAAAAGAGGAGGCAGAAAATTTATTTGAAGAAATAATAGCAGAAAACTTCCCTAATCTGGGGGAGGAAATAGATATCCAGATCCAGGAAGCATAGAGAACCCCCCAAAATCAACAAAAGCAGACCCATACCAAGACATATTATAATTAAATTGGCAAAACATAGTGATATAGAAAAAAAAATTTTAAAGAAGGAAGACAAAAACAAAACAAAACAAACAAAAAGACAGTAAAATATAAGGGAAAACCCATAAGGCTACCAGGGAATTTTCAGCAGAAATTATCCAAGTCAGGGCGCCTGGGTGGCTCAGTTGGTTAAGCGACTGCCTTCAGCTCAGGTCATGATCCCAGGGTCCTGGGATCGAGTCCCGCATCGGGCCCCTGCTCTGCAGGGAGCCTGCTTCTCCCTCTCCCACTCCCCCTGCTTGTGTTCCCTCTCTCGCTGTGTCTCTCTCTGTCAGATAAATAAATAAAATCTTTAAAAAAAAAAAAAAAAGAAATTATCCAAGTCAGAAGGGAGTGGCATGATAACTTCAAAGTGCTGAATGGGAAAAATCTGCAGCCAAGAATATTCTATCCAGAAAGCCTATTATTCAAAATAGAAGAAATGATAAAGAGTTTCCCAGACAAACAAAAATTAATGGAGTTCATGACCACTAAACCAACCCTGCAAGAAATATTAAAGGGGACTCTGAGTGAAAAGAAGAGACCAAAAGTGACAGTATGAATGTAGGAAACACAAAACAGTAAAAATGAATATTTCTGTAAAAAAATTCAGTCAAGGAATTCACAAAATAAAAGGATGTAAAATTTGACACCATATACCTGGGGAAGAGAGGAGTAAGAATGGGTTCAAACTTAATTGACCATCAACTTAATATAGAGTGATATATGCAGATGTTATATAAAAACCTAATGGTAACCACAAGTCAAAACCACTAATAAATATGCAAAGAATAAATGGAAAGAAAGCCAATACGTCACTAAAGAAAACCAGCAAACCATAAAAGAGAGAACGACAAGAAAAGATCTGAGAAAATATTCAGAAACAACCACAAAACAGGTAATAAAGTGGCAATAAATACGTATCTACCAATAATTCCTTTGAGTGGAAATGGACTAAACTCTCCAATCAAAAGACATAAGTTGACAGAATGGGTAAAACAAACCCATCTATATGCTTCCTACAAAACTCATTTGGAACAAAAGTCACCTGCAGATGGAAAGTGAGGAGACAGAGAACATTTATCATGCAAATGGGTGTCAAAAGAAAGCTGGGGTAGCAATGCTTATATTGGACAAAATAGACATTAAAACAAAGACTGTAACAGAAGACAAAGAAGGACAACATATAATAATAAAGGGGATAATCCAAGAAGAAGATATAACAATGGTAAATATGTAGGCAACCAACATGGGAGCTCCCAAATACATAAAACTGTTAATAACAAACATAAAGGAACTAATCAATAATAATACAATAATAAGGGATTTTAAAACCCCATTTACATCAATGGATGGATTATCTAAACAGAAAATCAACAAGGATACAATGGCTTTGAATGACACACTGAACCAGATGGATTTAGCAGATACATTCAGAACATTCTATCATAAAACAGCAGAATATACACTCTTTTCAAGGGCACATAGAATAGAACACATATTAAGCCACAAAATGAGCCTCAACAGACTCAAAAAGATCAAAGTCATACTATGCATCTTTTCTGACCACAACGCTATAAAACTAGAAGTCAACCACAAGAAAAAAGTCTGAAAGATCACAAATACATGGAGGTTAAGTAACATGTTACTAAACAATGAATGGGTCAAGAGGAAAAAAAGAAGAGATTAAAAAGTACATGGAAACAAATGAAAATGAAAACACAGTTCAAAACCTTTGGGATGCAGCAAAAATGGTTCCAAGAGGAAAGTTTATACTATACAGGCCTAGCTCAAGAAGCAAGAAAAATGTCAAATAAACAACCTAACCTTACACGGAAAGGAGCTAGAAAAACAACAAGAAAAAAAACCTAAAACCAGCAGAAGGCAGGAAATAATAAAGATTAGAGCAGAAGTAAATGATCAACTAGAAAAACAATAGAACAGATAAATGAAACCAGGAGCTGGTTCTTGGAAAAAATTGATAAATTTGATAAACCCCTAGTCAGATTTATCAAAAAGAAAAGGGAACCGAATAAATTAAATCACAAATAAGAGAAGAGAAGTAACAACCAACACCACAAAAATACAAACAATTATAAGAGAATATTCTGAAAAACTGCATGCCCACAAATTGGACAACCAGAAGAAAGGTTAAATTCCTAGAAACATAAACCTACCAAAACCGAAACAGGAAAAAATAGAAAATTTGAACAGACCAATTACAAGCAAAAAAAAAAAGAATCAGTAATCAAAAAAACCAAATAAACAAAGTCCAAGATCAGATGGCTTCATAGATGAACTCTACCAAACATTTTTTTAAGATTTATTTATTTATTTTGAGAGAGGGTGGGGATGGAGGGGCAGAGGGAGGGACAGAGGGAGAATCCAAGCAGACTCACTGCTGAGCGCAGAGCCTGACATAGGGCTGGATCTCATGACCCTGAGATCACAACCTGAGCTGAAATCAAGAGTAGGATTCTTAACTGACCTAGCCACCCAGGCACCCCTCTACCAAACACTTAAGGAAGATTTAATACCTATTCTCAAACTATTCCAAAAAATAGAAAAGGAAGGAAAGCTTCCAAATCCATTTTATGAGGCCCAGCACTACCCTGATACCAAAACCAAATAAAGACACCACAAAAAAGAGAACTACAGGTCAATATTTCTGATGACACAAAAATCCATAATAAAATACTAACAAACTGAATTCAACAATACGTTTAAAAAAAATATTCACCACAATCAAGTGGAATTTATTCCTGGGTTTCAAGAGTGGTTCAATATTCACAGATCAATCAACATGATACATCACATCAGTAAAAGAAAGGATAAGAACTATATGATCATTTCAACAGATGCCAAAAAAGCATTTGACAAAGTACAACAACCATTCATGATAAAAGCCCTCAACAAAGTAGGTTTAGAGGGAACATACCTCAACATAATAAAGGCCACATATGAAAAAGCCACAACTGACATCATCCATTATGGGGGAAAACAGTGCTTTTCCCCTAAGGTCAGGAACAAGACAAGGATGTCTCACCACTTTTATTCAACATAGTACTGGAAGTCGTAGCCACAGCATATAGACAACAAAAAGGAATAAAATGCATTCAAATCAGTAAGGAAGAAGTAAAATTGTCACTATTTGAGATGACATTATATTCTATATAGAAAATCCAAAAGACTCCATCAAAACCTGCTAGAACTGATCAACGAAATCACAGTACAGAAATCTATTGCCTTTCTATACAGCAATAATGAAGCAGCAGAAAGAAAAATTAAGAAAACTGTCCCATTTACAATTGCACAAAAAATAATAAAATACCTAAGAATAAACCTAACCAAAGAAGTAAAGGATCTGTACTCTGAAAACTATAAAATACTGATGAAAGAAATTAAAGATGACACAAAGAAATGGAAGACATTCCATGCTTATGGATTGGAAGAACAAATATTGTTAAAATGTCTACACCACTCAAAGCAATCTACACATTCAATGAAATCCCTATCAAAATACCAAGAGCATTTTTCACAGAACTAGAATAAAAAATCCTAAAATTTATATGGATCCACAAAAAGACCCTGAATAGCCAAAGCAAGCTTGAAAAAGAAAAACAAAGCTGGAGGCATCACAATTCCAGACTTCAACTTATATTACAAAGCTATAGTGGTCAAGGCAATATGATACTGGCACAAAAATAGACACATAGATTGATAGAACAGAAAAGAAAACCCAGAAATAAACCCACAATTATATGGTCAAATAATCTTTGACAAAGCAGGAAAGAAAATCCATTAGGAAAAAGACAGTCTCTTCAACAAATGGTGTTGGGGAAACTGGACAGCAACATGCAAAAGAATGAAACTGGACCACGTTCTTATACCATATACAAAAAAAAAAAATTCAAAATGGATGAAAGACCTAAATGTGAGACCTGAAACCATAAAAATCCTAGAAGAGAGCACAAGCAATAACTTCTCTGATATCAGCCACAGCAACTTTCTAATGGATCCCTGAGACAAAGGAAACAAAAGCAAAAACAAAACAAAACAAAAACTATTGGGACTACATCAAAATAAAAAGCTTCTGGACAGCAAAGGAAACAATCAACAAAACTAAAAGGCAACTTTTGGAATGGGAGAAGACATTTGCAAATGACATGCCTGGTAAGGGGTTAGTATCCAAAATATATAAAGAACTTATAAAACTCAACACTCAAAAACCAAAGTATCCAGTTTAAAAATGGGCAGAAGACATGAACAGACATTTCTCCAAAGAAGACAGACAGATGGCACAGACATAAGAAAAGATACTCATTATCACTTATCATCAGGGAAATGCAAATCAAAACTACAGTGCGATATCACCTCACACCTGTCAGAATGGCTAAAATCAACAACACAGGAAACAACAGGCGTTGACAAGGATGTGGAGAAAGGAGAACCCTCTTGCACTGTTGATGGGAATGCAAACTGGTGCAACCACTCTGGAGAATAGTATGGAGGTTCCTCAAAAAGTTAAAAATAGAATTTCTGTATGACCCATCAATCACACTACTGGGTATTTACTCAAAGAACAAAAACACTAATTCAAAGGGATCCATGCACCCCTATGTTTATAGAAGCATTATAAAGAATAGCCAAGATACGGAAGCAGTCTGTCTATCGATTGACAAATGGATAAAGAAGAGGTGGTATATGTATAAAATGGAATATTACTCAGCCATAAAAAAGAATGAAATCTTACCGGGGCGCCTGGGTGGCTCAGATGGTTAAGCGTCTGCTTTCGGCTCAGGTCATGATCCCAGGGTCCTGGGATCGAGTCCCACATCGGGCTCCCGGCTCAGCGGGGAGCCTGCTTCTCCCTCTGACCCTCGCCCCTCTCATGCTGTTTCTCGCTCGCTCTCTAAAAAATAAATAAAATCTTTAAAAAAAAAAAAAAGAATGAAATCTTACCATTTGTAACAACATGGATGAAGCTAGAGAGTATAATGTTAAGTGAAGTAAGTCAGAGAAAGACAAATACCATATGATCTCACTCATATGTGGAATTTAAGAAACAAAACAAATGAGTAAAGGGGGGAAAGTGAGAGAGAGAGAGATACAAACCAAAAACAAAAAACAAGAAGCAAAAAATGACTCTAACTATAAAGAACAATGTGATAGTTATCAGAGGGGAGAAAGGTGGCAGGGGGCAAAGGGGTTGGGTGAAATAGGTGATGGGGATTAAGGATTGCACTTGTCATGATGAGCATGTTAATCAACTGGTATTAAAATAAAAACTTAAATGCACACATACATACATACATTTAATCTAAGAAAAAAATAGTGACACCAGCAAGATGGCAGAATATAAGTTTCTATTCTTCCTGTCAAAGAACACCAATTTTGACAATCACCCACAGACAAGAGCATCTTTCTGGGAGTCTGGGAATCTAGCAGGAGTTTCAGCACACCATTAGAGCAAAAAGATCCAACAGTGGGTTCACTGAAGTGGGTGAGAGGAACAGTTTCAATTATCTGCGTCACTCCTCCCTCAAAGTGGCACAGTTCAGTGCCAAGAGAGACCCACTCAGCCTGCAACTTCTCCACTGGGGGAAAGAGTGTGTGAGTTAGTGTCTGGCTTCCTCAGCTGTGTGGGTCTCTGACCAAAAGGCCCATTTCTTTTTCACCACATCCAGAATTCTGAGGTGATCTTCATGACTGAAGGGATTGAGGAAAGCTTGGAGCACAGCAATCAGGGCTCAATTCATCAAGGGACAAAGATCCTATTAACCACTTTGCAGACTACATCAGGGAGTACCCTGATGTACCCACTAACCACTGGGGATGACTTGCCTGCAGATCCTCCTCACCTAATGGCACCCCCAACGTTCCGCACACCTGCTATCCATTGGTCAGCTCCTTGTGTATGCCCCAAAGGTAGTGAATGCAGCAATTTTTATATGGCTAATGAGCATACCTAAAAAGCCAAACTGACTCCATAGGAATGGTGGAAAGCACATACCTGAGCATTCAGCATTGTGTCCAGCAAACAGGAAGCTGTCAGAACCCTGACTATCTTTGCAGGATTGAAAGAAGGCACACAATCTAAGAATTCCATCCCAAGTGATAGCAAAACATAGGGAGCAGATATATCCATTAAAAAGTCCTTTTAAAAAGCCTCAAAATCCCTAACAGGTGTGACAGAAAGTATTTCTCTCCCAAAGTCAGTCAGAAAAGACTAGAGGAAGTGAGAGCTTCTTCAAAGGCGAAGGCAGCAATGCAAGACTTTAAGGGACATGAGAAATCAAGGAAACATGACACCACCAAAAGAACACAATATTATTCCAGTAACTTACCCCCAAATAATGAAGAGCTATGATTTTCCTGATAAAGAATTCAAACAGTAGTTTTAAGGAAGCTCCGTGAGCTATAAGAAAACACAGAAAGAGAATTCAAAGAAATCAGGAAAACAATGAGATAGAAATCATAAAAGGAACCAAACAGAAATTCTGGAACTGAAGAATACAATGGATGAAATGAAAAATACAACAAAGAGCATCAACAGCAGATTTATGAAACAGAAGAAAGAATCTGTGAAGTAGAGAGGTCATTTGAAATTTTCAAGTCAGAGGAGAACAAAGGATAAGACTTAAGGAATAGAGAGAGCCCATATGAATTATAGACTATCAGAGGAAACATTTTAGGCATTGTGTAAGTCCCAAAAGGAGAAGAGATGGAGAAAGGGGCAGAAAGTTACTTAAAGAAATAATGGCTGAGAATTTATCAAACTAGGAAGAAATATGGACTATCAAAATCAAGAAGCTCATAAGTCCCCAGATTCAACCCAAAGAAATCTTCTCTAAGACACCTTACAATAAAACTAGCTAAAACCAAAGACAAAGAGAGAATTTTGAAAACAGCAAGAGAGAAAAAAAATGCCTCACATACAAAAGCAGTTCTATGAGATGTTTATAGTGAAAAATGCCTACACTAAGAAAAAGAAATGATTTCAAATATACAACCAACTTTATACATCAAAAAAACTAGAAAAAGAAGAATAAACTAAGCCTAAAATTAGCAGAAGCAAGGAAATAACAGAAACCAGAGAAGAAATATGTGAAATAAAGACCCAAAAAAAATCAACAAAATTAATACCTACCTTTTTGGAAAGATAAACAGAATTGACAAACCTAATGCTTACAAACTAAGAAAAAAGAGAAGATAAAATAAACAAAATGAGAAATGAAAGTGGAGACTTTCGACTGATGCCACAGAAATACAAATGTTCATAAGAGACAAGCATAAACAATTACACACCAACAAATTGGATAACCTAGAAGAAGTGGATAAATTCCTAGAAATACAAAACTTGCCAAAACAAAATCATTAAGAAATAGAAAATCTGAACAAATCAATAACAAGCAACAAGACTGAATCATTAATTTAAGATATCTCTACAAAGAAAAGCCTGGGACCAGAAGTTTTCATTGTAATTTTAAGAAGAATTAATACCAATTCTCAAACCATTCCAAAAATTTGAGGGCAGGGGACACTTCCAATACCACTTTACAAGATCAGCATGATTAGATCAAAGCTAGACAAGGACACTACAAGAAAAAAAATTTATAGGCCAGTATCACTGATAAATGATAGATCAGAAATGCTTAACAAAATATTAGCAAACTGAATTCAACAGCATATTAAAAGATTCATACACCATAACAAAGTTGGGTTTATCCATGGGCCTCAAGGATGGTTCAACAGGTGCAAATCAGTAATGTGATAAACCCCATTAGCAATACAAAGGTTAAAAATCATGTAATCATCCCAATAGACAGAGAAAAAGCATTTGACACAATTCACAATCCATTTATGATAAAAACTCTCAACAATTAGGTGTTGAAGAAATATACCTCAACATAA
>NC_138374.1:117132087-117153268 GCF_054177405.1 Leptonychotes weddellii
ATACATGTCTTTCTCTGATTGACTTATTTCGCTCAGCATAACACCCTCCAGTTCCATCCATGTCATTGCAAATGGCAAGATCTCACTCTTTTTGATGGCTGCATAATATTTCATTGTATATATACCACATCTTCTTTATCCATTCATCTATCGATGGACATCTTGGCTCTTTCCACAGTTTGGCTATTGTGGACATTGCTGCTATAAACATCGGGGTGTACGTACTCCTTTGGATCCCTACATTTGTATCTTTGGGGTAAATACCCAGCAGTGCAATTGCTGGATCATATGGTAGCTCTATTTTCAACTTTTGAGGAATCTCCATACTGTTTTCCAGAGTGGCTGCACCAGCTTGCATTCCCACCAACAGTGTAGGAGGGTTCCCCTATCTCCGCATCCCCGCCAACATCTGTCGTTTCCTGACTTGTTAGTTTTAGTCATTCTGACTGGTGTGAGGTGATATCTCATTGAGGTTTTGATTTGGATTTCCCCGATGCCGAGCGATGTTGAGCACTTTTTCATGTGGGACTCAGAAATATTAAGGCATCGAATAGCAATATATGTATCCTGAAAATGTATTTGTGAGGTCAACTTGCTTATACTGGATCTGATTTTATAACTGACATTTATTTATAAAATACAATGTGATATTGTTTTGTATTCTCAAAATATAAAAGTATTCTCTTGCATTAAAAAAAAGTGATGCCACAATTTTAAAATTGCACTCAAATAAGAATTGGCATTTTTGTTTAATGCAAATATAACTGGAGAACCAGAACACATGCAAGGCATTTCTAATGTGTTTTAAAGAAACTATTAAAATTGCTTAATTCATAGTATATCATATTAGTTATATTAGTAAAGAAATCAAACTGAATCATAAACTGAAATATGAAACAAAATAAAGAAACATGTTCAAGGCCACATAACTAGGCATATTCTAGGTGTCCTGAATATTTATATAATATACAACTATCTATTCTTGTTGTACCTGTAATTTATATCATCTATTAATATGTTGTTGATTATTCTGATTCAAATTAGGAATATGTAAAATCCCTTCAGATTTGTCAAGTTTGTGACATTTGTGACACTCATGACATTCCTAAATATCATAAAAAATGCATTTTTCTTATTTGGAACCCTCCTATCTTGCTGATTAATTTATAAAATTAAAAACTGGAATTTAAATATTAGAATCATACTAAAACGAAAAACAATCCTTTGACATATTAGAGCATTTGTAATTATTAAAACATTTTGCAGATGAAGAAGAGTGAACAAAGCTTCAAATAAGCTTGGTTGTTGCCCTAAGATACATGTTTAATCAATGATGGAATTGGAATTTAGTAAATGATGGAATTGGAATTTAGTAAATGATGGAATTGACCAGGTTGACTCCACAGGATTCACTTATACTTTCTTATCCTTTAATCATTTTCTTCTCCCCACATCTATGAGAAGTCATTCCAAAATGTTTTCATCTCCTTATTGTCTGGGTCCTCCTTTTTTCTATTTGTCACCTATTTCTCTTCTGCCCGACATTTAAACGTTGGAATGCTTCAGGGCTCAATCTTGAGCTCTCTTCTTTTTTTATTCTGTATTCTTTTCCAATTTGATATCATCATTTATTGGGTGATAATTCCAAATATATATCTCTTGGCTAGATCCATATATTCAACTCTGTAGTTTACATATCCGATTTTGATTGTCCATGGGCAGCTCAACCATAATGTGCTCAAGTCAAAAGTTGTGATGTTCCTCCCAAAGTGCTCTTTCTTCTGTCAGCACCACCTTACAAAAAGGCATTGCCATTTACCTGCTTGCTTATGAAAAAAAATTTAAAACAAGCATGTGAATCCCTTGATTATTACTCTCTCTTGCATCCAATATTTAGTAAACATCAGCTATGCTTTCTACCAACAAACTAGATCTCCAATATGTTCTGCTTTGCATCTCGTCAGCCATCACCCTATCCCAATCCCCACACTTACTCACCCTGCATAAGCTCCTGAATCTTCTCTTCTCCACCACAAGTACAACATATGAAAAAAAAACTTTTCAAAAAATCTAGATACAGTTATATTCTTTCTTTCCTTAAGACTTCTTTATGGCTTTTTATCAATCATAAAATTAATCTAAATGCTGACATGCCTTGAAAATAACCTGAATAATCCTTTCTTTGTCTCTTAGCCAGCATCAGTTCATAAAATTCTCCCACGTCTTGAGTAGAATCTGCTCACCCTGATATTTCCCAAATATTGTTTTGTTGTCAAAGTTTTGCACATACTGTTCCCTTAGCGTGGAACACTCTAAATCCACTCAAGTTTTCCACAGATTCAAGTCCTACTCCTCCTCCTGGAAAATAGTGGATTCCCAAACATGAAAGAAATTCATGTAATAATAGTCCACAGAACTTGTCAAAGTCAGAAAAGAAAGAGCTTTTGGGATCTGAAGAAATTAACACTCAAGGTAGAGGGTGTAAAAGCAGAAACTCAGGAGCAAAATAGCTGAGGAAATTATAAGAAACTATAATTTTGGTTTTCTTACACCATACACTAAAAGAAACCCATTTTAAATAATATGAAAGCCTGCTTTTAGAGTAACAAGCACAATTATATTTTATTTACAAATCTATCATGTATATGGCCCATAGGAAACATTAATGTACTGTGTTAAAGATAGAGTATTGTCTTTGGGCTTTAAAACACCCTGTTCTCCCAGTTTACATTAAATTAGGAGACACCTGATTTTAGTCATTATTTCTTAAAAGTGACTTTAAATAATACAAATTTGTTCAAAATGGAATATTTTAAACATTTTATTAATTTTGTCAATCCTGAAAAAAAGAGTACCTGAAAAAACAGCACTTACCATAACATATTGGTTTAGGAGACCAACCATCGTTATCACACACTATCGAACCTGTGCGCCCATCTCTGCTTTCAAATCCGTCATGGCATTCATAGTCCAACTTGTCATTGAGTTTAAACCACGTGCCATGGCTTTTGATTCTGGCATTCTCCAATACTGGCACGTCACAAGATTCTAATGCATAATACAATCGAAGGTTTCACTTCTAATATTATTTAATGGACAATGTAATTAAGTTCCATCCCAAGGAGGTAAAAAAAGATTTATTAATTAGTATGTGCTAATAAATTAAGTATCATATTAAAAGAATCTAAGAATACCAGTGATAAATCATTGTCCAGAAAAAGTTACTCAAAATGAAAAAATATGTTTCTACACAGCGTTTTTCTTATCACTTGAACACTGTGAAAAATTTATTCTAAGAACACTTTTTTCAATCAATTATACTTTTGTGTTTATCCCATGCTTGTAATAAAATAGGCCATTACAGATATATCATACTTTTTCTAGCAAAGCTGAATAGCATTTTGTGAATTAAGATGACAAACTCATTAGCAGTGTGACAAATAGGCCAGATTAGTTGAATAATATTAGTTTTCAACAATGCAAGTAAATTTTTAAACATTCTATAAAAATCTACAACATAATAATTTCTAAAGCTCATATCCTGATTTTTTTTACCTAAATATATTCCTAATGGCTGTGTATTCTTTTCAACTTACCAAGATTGAACAGAGAGATATCTCTATAATTTGTTATAAGGAAGTAAAGTGTTAAAAGTCTCAATTTTTGCTAACACTATACTAGAATGATGTTAATAAAGGTTTAAATAATTCATCTCAAATGTTATACTGTGTTATGTAGCCAGCTACCTTAAAGCTTTAAAAAAGAAAGCAAAACTAACTAGTGAAAAAAGAGACAGAGATGTTCTCTTCTATAATAAGAGTGTTTTAATGGATAACTGATTACAATTTAGTATAAAATGAGTTCGATATGGGAACAACTTTTATCATTTTTTTTCCTGTGGCTGGTGCCCATAGTAAGCATGGAAATTGAAAAAAATAAGGAAGTGAAAACAGTAGAAATGGATATTCAAATATCCACTTTACTTAAAGTGAATATGCTAAATATCAGTGCAAAAGATCACTATGTAGCTTTGGAGTATAAGATAAACTGAGCAAATTGTTCTTAGAAAATCTTCATAAATACCTAGGGACAGGGAAATCTTTCAACACAACTGCATTTGGTACCATCTAGAAGCATTTCTGTCTCCACTAATTAGATGTTTATGAAGATTTCCTAAGGGAGAGGATTTTTTAGAAGTGGGCTTACCCTGGATTATCAAACATATAAATTCTACAGGTTAAATTAAAATTATGCACTATGGACACAGATCTTGACTTAAAAACATAATTTTTATGTCTAAGAAAAAAGACTGACATAAAAGTTTAATCACCTAAAAACAGGTACATAGGCACAAAGATGTCAGCCAAAAATAAATGAGTTTATAGGAGAATACACATAAGGCTCCCTATCTATTTTCCAAATCACAAGATGTTTTATTTAATTTAATTAATTAATTAAATCACAGGATGTTTTAAAGTGGAAGAAAACTTGAACTGAAAGATGGACTGATATTCCACCCTACAAGTGATTAATCTTAATAGTAAAAAATATTATATATTTTTTTATTTATCTTTTCAAATGGGAACCACATCAGCCCCTCCCCTTCAGAAAAGAATTAAATTAAAATAATCTTTTGCACAATGATCATCAGGATAATGAATATGAACATAAAATTACTCACTAATACATGTGGGTTGAGGTGACCATCCACTTTGCAGACATGTAATTGATCCTGAAGTTTTACCATCTGGTGTTACATATCCTGGTTTACACTGATATTGTGTTTCTTTATTCAAGGGATATGCAAATTCATATTCAGAAAAAAATCCATTTTCAATTGTTATATCTGATTTTAAACATCTTTCTGAAAGAGAGACAGTATAAGGAAAATATAAGCGTGTAAATAAGCATTTCATAAATAATTGACTAGCTACCTCTCCTAGTCTTGAAAGAATGGCCTCACTTAGAAGATGACCATTATTGTTTAAGCCTGCCCTGCTTTTCGTTATCTCTCAAGCCTTGTGGTTGTCCATCACCCTACTTTATGTTAAGTGGCTCTCAGTAGCTGAGAGTGTGCCAAGACCTGGACAGTGTCCCAAAGGGGAGGATCTCAGTCAGCACCTAGATTCAGGCTTATAGGAAGCCAGGTCCTCAGGCAGCAATGTTTAATGTATGCAAATATACCTCTTTCAGGGGAAGACTGGGAGATGGGCATTTCTGTCTGCTCCTTCTGAACTGAGCAATGGAGTGATAGCCAGTTAAGAACTGTTTCTTTCTCTGCCACCATCTCTTTGAATTCACGAATACAAACCCTGCTGGCCACCAAGGGCAGGCAATCAAAGGCTAATACCTGGGCAGCAATCACAAAAACCAAGGTACCATATACAAAAGCTGGACAGCAGATGTGTGTATGAGCTCCCTTCTAGAAGATACCAGCACTCTGGAGTGCAGCAAAGAGAGAGATGTGATCTCTAGAGGTCTCTGGGAGGATTACAGTTGGCCCTTAGTTTAATTAGAAGCCTGCCTCTCAGGACTCAGTTATGAAGATAGGCCAATAGGCCTCTTTTGCAAGAAAAAATAGATTCCTTAGTCTCCTGCCTCTCTGCTGTGCCCTGGAGTCGTAGCTGGTTTAGAATTCTTTCCCCATTTGTTGCAGTCCTATGGGACCACAATCATAAGCCCAGCTGGCCACCAGAGGAAGGCAGTCTAGAGGAATACCCTAGCTGGGAACCACTAAAGCCAGGGCACCATGGAAAAGAACAAGCTCCTTTCCTGGAGATACCATTGACCTAGAGCGAGGCAGAGGAAGATCACAAAGTTGGCTTCCACTGGCCTCTATCTCCAGAGAACACCTAAGTAGGCCCCTAGGTGTGTGCCAAACCAGAAGCCTGCCCCTCAGGCTGAAACTTCAGGAAGGCTAATAGGCCGCTTTCGTAGGAAGACTGAGAACGTAGTTCAGTCTGTATCTACAGTGTGCCCTGGGGGTGGTAGCCAGCCCTGAACTGTCTGCATTTGTTACAATCCTGTGGGACCTATGAATGCAAGCTCCACTGGCCATCAGATCAAGTAATGTCCCCTGGGTGGCAGCCACAAAATCCAGTGCCCAAACGTAAAAACTAGGGCACCAGATCCTTGTACGAACTTCCCTCTAGAAGTTACCAGTGCTCTGGAGTGCAGCGGAAGGAGGACTTGAAGATAGTATTTATCCTCCAAGGTCTTTGTAGACAATTATAGTTGGCCCTCAACTGTTTAATTAGAAGTCTGCCCCTCAGGCCCCAGCAGTGAAGATTAATCTAATAGACCTTTTCCACAGAAAGATGGCTGCTTCAATCTGTGACTTTCTCCTGTGCCCTGGGGGTGGTGTCCTGTTAAGAACTCTCTTTATTTGTTACAGTCCTGCGGGACCCACTGTCCACCACAGCCATGTGATCTAGAGGTGTCTCCTGGGTGGCAGCTGTAAAAACCAGGGGGTGTCTAAAGAGAGTTTTAGTAAGCCCCTAGATGTGTATCAAATTAAATGCTTGCCCCTCAGGCCAATGCTTTAAAATAGGCAAATAAGTCTCTTTCACAGAAAGTCTGGGCACTTTTCAGATGGCTTCCCCTTTGTGGGGCCATGGGGTGGGTGAGTCCATGCATGTGAACCCTTTAAGAACTATTTATCGGCTAGCTGTAGCCTGTGGTCTTATGGACACAAGCCCCGCTGGCTTTCAAAGCTAGATGTTTTGGGGGCTTGTCTGTCAGGTGCCAATCTTAAAATTGGAGTTCCAGATGTAAGGTTCAAATCTTCACTCCTCAGAGAGAAGCTTGGGGTTTGGAATTCCCTCCCAATTGTGTGTCATCATGCTGAGGATGAGGTTTATGGTCAGATTGTGTCTCAATTTCTTCTCCCCACTTTGATGTGGGTTTTTTTTCTCATTTGCCAAATGTGTAGGAATCACTCAGCTAGTTTGGCGAGGGGGGGAATTTCAGACAAAATTATTCTATATGTAACTGTAGATTCAGTGTGTCCAAGGGTAGAGGTGTGTTCAGGATCTTCTACATCTCCATCTCGAACTACTTCCATAAGGAAAATATTTAATCATGTTTATGGTTGACTTATGGAAATGGTAGATCAGTTCAACTGTATCTGGACCCCAGTAAGGTTGTTCACAAGGGACCTTATGAAGTTCTTGTGGACAAGATGGGGAAATTGAACAGTTAGATAGTTTATGAGATAGTTGGTGATTTCATTAAATAAACTTACCCAAGTGTCAGATTCAGGACTTTATTCTCAGGCCTATTTCATGACTCATTTCTGTTATCATATAGTTTAATTGGTTTAGGGGAAATAGTACAAATTTACAAGTGGAATTTCTCAGGATAATGATAGTGAATCTGCATTAGCACAGATTCATTCTTCAAAAAGAATCTTATGTGCTAGGTTGAATCTAATAACGTGATATTTAGTAGTGACAACTATAAGATCCTGGGCTTAGGTCATAGGAATCAGCTGTACAAGTACAGACAGATTAGAAATATTTTTTAAAATTAGTGAATATTTGGGGTGCTCAGGGAGCCTCAGTTGGTTAAGCATCTGACTCTTGATTTCAGCTCAGGGCTTGATCTCAGGGTCATGAGTTCAAACCCCACATGCTGGGTGTGGAGCCTACCTAAAAAAAAAATTAGTGAATATTTTAATCAATTTTGAGATTAATTTGAGTCAAAACTATGATAGAACCACCAGTACTGTTTGTAAGACCACAATCTGCATTGATAGGAGTCTAAGGTAGAATGAGGCTGTTCTAAGTCTCACCAGTCTTAGTGCTGATCAGACCATATGTGAAATATTATATTTGCTTCAGAGATGATCTTGTTAGAGTATAAAGACCTATTTAAGTGTGCCCAGATGAAAGAGGAAGATAGTAAAGGGGTTCAAGCCTGTCATAATAATAATACCTACTTTAATTTTATCCCCTTTGCATACCTTTTGAAAAGAAATCTCAGCAGGCTGTTTTCTTTAATTCATATCCTTTGAAACACCATAATAGGTGGATAACTGTAGATGTTCTGAAATCAGACCACCAGGATTCAAATCTCTCCTTTACAATTTCACAACTAATTTAATTGAGTCCTTTAAGACTCAGTTCTTGCAAATCCAAAGACTGAAGCTTGCCCAAGGTAGAATTATTGTTAAATGACACACATCTTGATGTATCACGATGAAATTCATTCAAGGGTAAAGAGAAAATAATCTAAATCTTCAAAAATTTGTAGGGGAAAAAACCCTAGAAGTTTATTTAAAAGGTATAAGAGTAAATGAGCATTTTAATCTCAACATTGGAAGCTTAAAAAAAGTGGGGGGAAATCTATCAATGAGAGCTAGGGAGGCCAAGAATCTATACCTACAGAAGGCATCATTTACAAATCTTTATTAAAGGGGCACCTGGATGGCTCAGTTGGTTAAGCCTCTGCCTTTGGCTCAGGTCATGATCCCTGGGTCCTGCTCAGCGGGGAGTCTGCTTCTCTCTCTGTCCCTCCCCACCCCTTTGTGCACACACACTCTCTCTCTCAAATAAATAAGTAAAATCTTTAAAAAAATTTTTATTAAAGAAAAACATTAGTATATGCAAATATTCAAAGTGTATAATCCACATAACAAGTCTGCAGAAACTACTGGAAAATTTCTCTAATCAAACAAAAAAGAAAATGGATCAGTGGACTTAAGGAAGATGAAGATGATAATGAATACACGTGTGTGTGTGTGTGTGTGTGTGTGTGTGTGTTGGAACTGTTGTTCATGTGTTGCACAAGATTCCTTGCAATCAAATCATTTTATGGAAAAAAACCCTAATATTAGTCTGGTATTAAAAGTATTAGATTATCTCTAAATCATCCAACAAAAAGGGAAACTTTTTCTAGAAAGTATTATATATAAATGTGTTATAAACAAGAGAACATTTAAACATATATGTCAAAATTACTCAATATATAAGAATGACTCAATAAAATACAATTATATTATACCCCAATAAAAATAGGACATTTAAGTGTTTAAAAAGAATCAAACTATGATGGCATCAAATATTCACTTTTATCCTAAAATATACATATTATGACTTATATGACATATTTGAAAGCATCTCCTATATATGGTATATATGATATATTATGTAAATATGACATATTTTTGTATATATGTACATGATATATACTTATTATGACATATATGTCACATCATATATGATATATATGTCATATATGTGTCAAATATACCATATATAGTATGACATATTATGTATGACATTTTAAAATACTTCATATATATGATATATGTCATATATATTATGACATGTATGACATTTTAAAATACCTCATTCTCAAATTAAAATTAGTACTAACAATCAAATGTTTACCATAATCTTAATTAACTATTTAGATATAAAGAAATATTCTTAGTCCATTTCTCTGATTAAATAAAAAGAGGAAAACTTGCCTCAATGACTGGTTTCAGGCATTAATAAGAATATTATTTTTCTGGGCGCCTGGGTGACTCAGTTGGTTAAAGTGACTGCCTTCGGCTCAGGTCATGATCCTGGAGTCCCTGGATCGAGTCCTGCATCGGGCTCCCTGCTCGGCAGGGAGTCTGCTTCTCCCTCTGACCCTCCCCCTTCTCATGTGCTCTCTCTCTCATTCTCTCTCTCAAATAAATAAAATCTTTAAAAAAAAAAAATTATTTTTCTGTATTATGTGGCAAATGGAAAATTTTTGTGTTTCTCTATATTTCTTACACTATTTACAATAAGTAGAAAAATAAATTAATGAATGTTAATCTACAAAAAAAATCCCACTATCTCCCTACATTGAGTTGGTTTGGGAAGAAAAGGCAGGGCTCTGATTTCTGTTGAGAACAGTAAAGAAAGGAAAAGAAGACAGATGATCTGAGCAATAAAATCAGTACTTTCATCTCTCAACCAAGATGCTCATTTAATCATCCAGGGCTAGGATATACATACTCAAGGAGAAGTCATTAAATAGGTCTGTACAGTCTTATTCCTCAAGAGTCTTCGTACATATATATCATATATATCATATGACCCACAAGATACAATTTTAACTTCATTAGCAATAACTTCATCACACTTCATCTGAATTTTGTAACTTTTCTTGTCCTAGAAACCCTGTTGCAATGAGCAAAATTATGCTAGTAAGAGGATATAATTCACCAATGAAACAATTCATTTCTAATTTGATTTTTTTATTAAGGTAAAACATTATTTATACTGTTTTTGTTTCTTTTGTTTGTATTGCAAGTGAAGCCCTGTGATTTTCCAGAAATAAAACATGGAAGTTTACACAATGAAAATAGATATAGATCATACTTTCCAGTAGCTATAGGAAAATATTTTTACTATTCCTGTGATTCCAATTTTGTGACTCCTTCACAAAATCGGTGGGAATACATTACTTGCACACACAAAAGATGGGAACCAGCAGTACCATGCCACAGTAAGTAAACCTTTTCATAATTGTATATGTGTACGTATTTCAAATAGCAGAGGGGGAAAAACACATAATTGAGTATAATTAAGCCTTGTATGACAAAAATGAGGCCAAGGGATGAGTTTTATGAGCAAAAGACCAATATAGGTTTTTCCTTTAATGAGGAGCTCTTCATAAAAATCACATTACAGATAAAGATAGAAGCTTTTGCAAAAACACCTATATCGTTCATACATATTTTAATTATAAAAACTGAAGATAAATAATATTGAATATTGATTTTTTCTTTCTACACATTTGGTAGTAGCTTTAGTTTTTCTTAAGTTTTTGGATACTTACGCATTATAGTTTTAATATTGTACAAACAGTTTTTAACTTACTATTGTGATTGAATTCATGGGTTTTTAAAAATTTTTGTTCATCATTTTTATGATTTTTAGGACGATGTATTTTCAATTATTTGAAAAATGGAGATTATCCAACGTATGGACAAACATTTCTCCAAGATGAATCTGTGAGAGTTAAATGTAATTCCGGTTACAGTCTTCAAAATGAGAGGACTATAATTACATGTTCAGAGAATGACTGGTTCCCTCCTCCAGAATGCATCCCTCTCAGTAAGTAAATGGTCTGAGATCCCAGTATATTTATGGTTTTCTTTTATTATTTTATTTTTTTAAAGATATTTCTTTATTTGACAGAGAGATAGAGACCACAAGTAGGCAGAGCAGCAGGCAGAGGGATAGGGAGAAGCAGGCTCTCTGCTGAGCAGGAAGCCAGATGTGGGGCTTGATCCCAGGACCCTGGGACCATGACCTGAGCTGAAGGCAGACGCTTAACGGACTGAGCCACCCACATGACCCTATTTATGGTTTTCTGACCCACATCTTTATTAACTGTAGCAAAATTTTATATCAATTTTCTTATTTCTGCCAATGGATATACTTAGCTTTATTTTTTCCAAGTATGTATGAGTGGATATACACATTTCTTGATACATATATAGCAAAATAAATGTCTACTGATAGGTATTAGTCAAGAAAACAGTAAAAGAAACACAAAGAAGAAACCTGTAATAATAGAGTGATACCAGCAGTAGAGGGAAGAAGATGGCAGTGGAGTAGGGGGAACCTAGGCTTGCCTCATCCCATGAATACACCTCGATAACCATCAAATCATCCTAAGTACCCCAGAAATCAACCTGAAGACCGGCAGAACAAATTCCACAGCTAAAGGTCAAGAAGAGGCCACATTGAAGAAGTAAGATGCACACAGTTTGAGAGAAACTGATTGTGGCCACTGAGGTGGGGAGAGAGCCATGGTCACAGAGAAAGGCAAGGGACAGATTAACACACAAGGGAGCATATGGGAAAAATGAATTACCATAGCAATTGTCTTGGAAAGTGAGAGAGGCCAAATTTCATAATTCTTATAACCAGTGGGGTTTAAAGCCTGGGGTTTTCAAGGTCAGTGTGCTTGGCTCTGGGACAGCTCAAACGACATTGAGGCTTGGAGAAAAGGCAACCAAGCAGCCTGTCAACATACACCTGGAAAGAGCATCTGAAGAGCACGCTGGGCACACAGTGAGGAGCGTGTTGCAGAAAGGCAGTTTTCACAGACCCCTTTGGGAACAAAGGAACTGGCAGGTGCCATTTCCCTCCCCCACCCTTCAGCATAAACACAGAGCCACCTGTGGGAACCAGCACAGGGCCAGCACTCACTACTTAACTTGCTTGCACCAAGTCCCACCTCCCTGTGCTCCAGTGGAAACCACCCTTCCTGGTCATGCTTGCCTCAGTCCCTGAACAGCCAGCCTCCTCCCCCAGAAGACCAAGCCAAACCTCTGCCCCCACCACATCTCCCAACCTGGGAGTTTTGGGAAGCCTTGATTCCAGCAGTGGTGATAAGAGGTCTCATTTCACAAGCAGACCAGAGCACACCTAAAGTTAAAACTCAACACAGTCAGGCCAGGGACCAAATACTGACTAAAGAGGGCCTCTGCAGATGACTGGCCTGAAGGATAAAGCAGTCAGGACACAACAGCAGTGTGCATACAGCACACATTGGAGACACTCCCTGAAGTGTCAGGCCCTGGGGGACAAAGGTCACAACACTGCAGAGCATTATAGAATCTCTTCTTCATAAGGCCATTACCCTCAAGAACAGGAGAAGTAGCTGACTTTCTGAACAAAGAAGCATGCACAGCAATTTAGACAAAATGAGAAAACAGAAGAATTTGTCCCAAATGAAAGAACAATACAAGGCCACAGCCAGAGATGTAAGTAAAATATATATTAGCAATGTGCCTGATAGATAATACTATAAAGATACTCTGTGGACTTGAGAAAAAAGTCGAAGACATGAGTGAGACCTTTAACACAGAGATAAAGAATAGCATAGCAGAGATCAAGGGCACAATAAACAAAATGAGAAACACACTTGATGGAATGAACAGCAGGTTGGAAGAAGCAGAGGAATGAATTAATGACATAGAAGACAGAGTAACGGAAAGTAATCATGCTGAACAAAAGAGAGAGAAAAGAATTATGCAAAATGAGAATAGATATAGGGAACTCAGTGACTCCCTCAAACACAACATTCCTATTATAGGAGTCCCAGAAGAAAAAGAGAGGGAAAAGGGGGCAGAAAATTTATTTGAAGAATCGCTTCTTGGCCTTTTGGCTAAGATCAAGTGTAGAAAATTTATTTGAAGAAATAATAGCAGAAAACTTCCCTAATCTGGGGGAAGAAACAGATATCCAGACCCAGGAAGCATAGAGAACCCCCAAAAATCAACAAAAGCAGACCCAAACCAAGACATATTATAATTAAATTGGCAAAACATAGTGATATAGAAAAAATTTTAAAAGCAGCAGGACAAAAACAAAACAAACAAAAAGATAGTAACGTATAAGGGAAACCCCATAATGCTACCAGGGAATTTTCAGCAGAAAATTTCCAAGTCAGAAGAGAGTGGTGTGATAAATTCAAAGTGCTGAATGGGAAAAATCTGTAGCCAAGAATATTCTATCCAGAAAGCCTATTACTCAGAATGGAAGGAATGATAAAAGAGTTTCCAAGACAAACAAAAATTAATGGAGTTCATGACCACTAAACCAGCCCTGCAAGAAATATTAAAGGGGACTCTGTGTGAAAAGAAGAGACCAAAAGTGACAGTATAAATGTAGGAAACACAAAGCAGTAAAAATGAATATTTCTGTAAAAAAATACAGTCAAGGAATTCACAAAACAAAAGGATGTAAAATATGACACCATATACCTGGGGATGAGAGGAGTAAGAATGGGTTCAAACTTAAACGACCATCAATTTATTATAGACTGCTATGTGCAGAAGATGTTATATAAAAACCTAATGGTAACCACAAATCAAAACTACTAATAAATATGCAAAGAATAAAGGGAAAGAAATCCAATATGTCACTAAAGAAAACCAGCAAACCATAAAAGAGAGAAATAGAAGAAAGGATCTGAGAAAATCTTCAGAAAACAACATAAAACAGGTAATAAAGTGGCAACAAACACATATCTATCAATAATTTCTTTAATGGAAATGGACTCAAGGCTCCAATCAAAAGACATAAGTTGACAGAATGGATAAAACAAGACCCATCTATATGCTGCCCTCAAAACTCATTTTGGAACAAAAGTCACCTGCAGATTGAAAGTGAGGAGATGGAGAACATCTATCATGCAAATGGGTGTCAAAAGAAAGCTGCGGTAGCAATGCTTATATTGGACAAAATAGATGTTAAAACAAAGACTGTAACAGAAGACAAAGAAGGACAACATATAATAATAAAGAGGATAATCCAAGAAAAAGATATAACAATGGTAAGTATGCAACCAAGATGGGAGCTCCCAAATACATAAAACTGTTAATAACAAACAGAAAGGAACTAATCAATAATAATACAATAATAATAAGGGACTTTAACACCCCACTTACATCAATGGATGGATCATCTAAACGGAAAATCAACAAGGAAACAATGGCTTTGATTGACACACGGACCCAGATGGATTTAACAGATACGTTCAGAACATTCTATCATAAAATAGCAGAATACACACTCTTTTCAAGTGCACATAGAATAGAACACATAGTAGGCCACAAAATGAGCCTCAACAGATTCATAAAGATCACAGTCATACTATGCATCTTTTCTGACCACAACACTATGAAACTAGAAGTCAACCACAAGAAAAATATCTGAAAGACCACAAATACATGGAGGTTAAGTAACATGCTACTAAACAATGAATGGGTCAAGAGGAAATAAAAGAAGAAATTAATAAGTACATGGAAACAAATGAAAATGAAAACACAACAGTTCAAAACCTTTGGGATGCAGCAAAAATGGTTCCAAGGGGGAAGTTTATAGCAATACAGGCCTAGCTCAAGAAGCAAGAAAAATGTCAAATAAACAACCTAACCTTAACCGAAAATATCTAGAAAAACAACAAGAAACAAAACCTAAAGCCAGCAGAAGGAAGGAAATAATAAAGATTAGAGCAGAAATAAATGATACAGAAACTAAAAAAACAATAGAACAAATAAATGAAACCAGAAGCTGGTTCCTGGAAAAAAATGATAAATTTGATAAACCCCTAGTCAGGATTATCAAAAAGAAAAAAGAACCAAATAAATAAAATCACAGATGAGAGAGGAGAAATAACAACCAACACCACACACAAAAAAAAATTATAAGAAAATAATCTGAAAAACTGCATGCCAACAAATTGGACAACCAGAAGAAATGGATAAATTCATAGAAACATAAACCTACCAAAACTGAAACAGGAAGAAACAGAAAATTTGAACAGACCAATTACAAGCAAAAAAAAAAAGAGAGAGAGAGAGAGAGAGACTGAAAAATCCCCAATAAACAAAAGTCCAAGATAGATGGCTTCATAGATGAACTCTACGAAACATTTTAAAAATATTTATTTATTTATTTTGAGAGAAGGTGGGGATGGAGGGGCAGAGGGAGGGGCAGGGGGAGAATCCAAGTAGACTCCCTGCTGAGCGCAGAGCCTGATATAGGGCTGAATCTCTGACCCTGAGATCACAACCTGAGCTGAAATCAAGAGTTGGATGCTTAACTGACTGAGCCACCCAGGCAGCCCTCTACCAAACACTTACGGAAGAGTTAATACCTATTCTTCTCAAACTATTCCAAAAAATAGAAAAGGAAAGAAAGCTTCCAAATCCAATTTTATGAGGCCAGCACTATCCTGATACCAAAACCAAATAAAGACACAACAAAAAAGAGAACTACAGGTCAATATTTCTGATGACACAAAATGACACATAGACACAAAAATCCATAACAAAATACTAACAAACTGAATCCAACAATACGTTTAAAAAAATATTCACCACAATCAAGTGGAATTTATTCCTGGGTTTCAAGGGTGGTTCAATATTCACAGATCAATCAACATGATACATCACAGCAGTAGAAGAAAGGATAAGAACTATATGATCATTTCAACAGATGCCAAAAAAGCATTTGACAAAGTACAGCATCCATTCATGATAAAAGTGCTCAAACAAAGTAGGTTTAGAAGGAACATACCTCAACATAATAAAGGCCACATATGAAAAAGCCACCGTTACATCATCCATAATGGGAAAAACTGAGTGCTTTTCCTCTAAGGTCAGGAACAAGACAAGGATGTCTCATCACTTTTATTCAATATAGTGCTGGAAGTCCTAACCACAACATTCAGATAACAAAAAAGAATAAAATGCATCCAAATCAGTAAGGAAGAAGTAAAATTGTCACTATTTGCAGATGACATGATATTCTATATAAAAAATCCAAAAGACTCCGTCAAGATCAGCTAGAACTAATCACGAATTCAGTAAAGTTGTAGGTTACAAAATCATAGTACAGAAATCTATTGCCTTTCTATACAGCAATAATGAAGCAGCAGAAAAAAAAATTAAGAAAACTGTCCCATTTATAATTGCACCAAAAATAATAAAATACCTAAGAATAAACCTAACCAAAGAGGTAAAGGACCTGTACTCTGAGAACTATAAAATACTGATGAAAAAATTGAAGATGACATGAAGAAATGGAAGCCATTCCATGCTCATGGATTGGAAGAACAAATATTGTTAAAATTTCTACACCACTCAAAGCAATCTACACATTCAAAGCAATCCTTATCAAAATACCAACAGCATTTTTCACAGACCTAGAACAAACTGTCCTCAAATTTATATGGATCCACAAAGACCCTGAGTAGCAAAAGCAAGCTTGAAAAAGGAAAAAAAAGCTGGAAACATCACAATTCCAGACCTCAGGTTATGTTACAAAGCTGTAGTAATCAAGACAATATGATACTGGCACAAAAATAGACACATAGATTGATAGAACAGAACAGAAATCCAGAAATAAACCCACAATTAAATGGCCAAATAATCTTTGACAAATAAGGAAAGAAAATCCCATAGGAAAAAGACAGTCTCTTCAACAAATGGTGTTGGGAAACTGGACAGCAACATACAAAAGAATGAAATTGGACCACTTTCTTATACCATATACAAAAATAAATTCAAAATGGATGAAAGAACCAAATGTGAGAACTGAAACCATAAAAATCCTAGAAGAGAGCACAAGCAGTAACTTCCCTGACATCAGCCACAGCAACTTTCTAGATAGATCCCTGAGACAAAGGAAACAAAAGCAAAGCAAAGCAAAACAAAACAAAACAAAAACTATTGGGACTACATCAAAATAAAAAGCTTCTGGACAGCAAAGGAAACAATCAACAAAACTAAAAGGCAACTTTTGGAATGGGAGAAGACATTTGCAAATGACATGCTTGGTAAGGGGTTAGTATCCAAAATATATAAAGAACTTATAAAACTCAACACTCAAAAACCAAATAATCCAATTCAAAAATGGGCAGAAGACATGAACAGACATTTCTCCAAAGAAGACACACAGATGGCCCACAGACATATGAAAAGATACTTTTCATCACTTATTATCAGGGAAATGCAAATCAAAACTACAATGCGATATCACCTTCCACCTGTCAGAATGGCTAAAATCAACAACACAGGAAACAACAGGTGTTGACAAGGATGTGGAGAAAGGAGAACCCTCTTGCACTGTTGGTGGGAATGCAAACTAGTGCAAACACTCTGGAGAACAGTATGGAGGTTCCTCAGAAAGTTAAAAATAGAATTTCTGTATGACCATCAATCACACTACAGGGTATTTAGTCAAAGAACAAAAACACTAATTCAAAGGGATCCATGCACCCCTATGTTTATAAAAACATTACATAGAATAGCTAAGATATGGAAGCAGTCTAAGTATCTATTGATTGATGAATGGATAAAGAAGAGGTGGTATATGTATAAAATGGAATATTACTCAGCCATTAAAAAAATGAAATCTTACCATTTGTAACAACGTGGATGAAGCCAGAGAGTATAATGTTAAGTGAAATAAGTCAGAGAAAGACAAATACCATATAATCTCACTCATATGTGGAATTTAAGAAACAAAACAAATGAGTAAAGGAGGGAAAGTGAGAGAGAGAGAGAGAGATACAAACCAAAAACAAAACAAAACAAAAAACAAAAAGTAAAAAACGACTCTAACTGTAAAGAACAATGTGATAGTTATCAGAGGGGAGAGAGGTGATGGGGGTAAGGGGGATGGGTGAAATAGGTGATGGGGATTAAGGATTGCACTTGTCATGATGAGCATGTTAACCAACTGGTATTAAAATAAAAACTTAAATGCACACATGCATACATACATTCAATCTAAGAAAAAAATAGAATGACACCAGCAAGATGGCAGAATACAAGTTTCTATTCTTCCTGTCAAAGAACACCAATTTTGACAATCACCCACAGACAAGAGCATCTTTCTGGGAGTCTGGGAATCTAGCAGGAGTTTCAGCACACCATTAGAGCAAAAAGATCCAACAGTGGGTGCATTGAAGTGGGTGAGAGGAACAGTTTCAATTATCTGCGTCACTCCTCCCTCAAAGTGGCACAGTTCAGTGCCAAGAGAGACCCACTCAGCCTGCAACTTCTCCACTGGGGGAAAGAGTGTGTGAGTTAGTGTCTGGCTTCCTCAGCTGTGTGGGTCTCTGACCAAAAGGCCCATTTCTTTTTCACCACATCCAGAATTCTGAGGTGATCTTCATGACTGAAGGGATTGAGGAAAGCTTGGAGCACAGCAATCAGGGCTCAATTCATCAAGGGACAAAGATCCTATTAACCACTTTGCAGACTACATCAGGGAGTACCCTGATGTACCCACTAACCACTGGGGATGACTTGCCTGCAGATCCTCCTCACCTAATGGCACCCCCAACATTCCGCACACCTGCTATCCATTGGCCAGCTCTTTGTGTATTCCCCAAAGGTAGTGAATGCAGCAATTTTTTTTAAAGATTTTATTTATTTATTTGAGAGAGAGAGAATGAGAGACAGCGTGAGAGGGAGGAGGGTCAGAGGGAGAAGCAGACTCCCCGCTGAGCAGGGAGCCCGATGCGGGACCTGATCCCGGGACTCCAGGATCATGACCTGAGCCGAAGGCAGTCGCTCAACCAACTGAACCACCCAGGCGCCCCTGCAGCAATTTTTAGATGGCTAGTGAGCATACCTAGAAAGCCAAACTGACTCCATAGGAATGATAGAAAGCACATACCTGAGCATTTGACATTGTACCCAGCAAACAAGAAGCTATCAGGACCCTGACTATCTTTGCAGGGTTGAAAGAAGGCATACAAGCTAAGAATTCCATCCCAAGTGGTAGCAAAACAAAAGGAGCAGATATATCCATTAAAAAGTTTTTTAAAAAGCCTCAGAATCCCTAACAGGTGTGACAGAAAGTATTTCTCTCCCAAAGTTAGTCAGAAAAGACTAAAGAAAGTGAGAGCTTCTTCAAAGGCGAAGACAGCAATGCAAGACTTTAAGGGACATGAGAAATCAAGGAAACATGACACCACCAAAGGAACACAATAATATTCCAGTAACTTACCCCAAATTATGATCTATGATTTTCCTGATAAAGAATTCAAGACAGTAGTTTTAGGGAAGCTCTGTGAGCTATAAGAAATCACAGAAAGAGAATTCAAAGAAATCAGGAAAACAATGAGATAGAAATCATAAAAGGAACCAAACAGAAATTCTGGAACTGAAGAATACAATGGATGAAATGAAAAATAAAGAGCATCAACAGCAGACTTTATGAAGCAGAAGAAAGAATCTGTGAAGTAGAAGAGAGCTCATTTGTAATTTTCTAGTCAGAGGAGAACAAAGGAAGACTTAGAGTAGGGAGAGCCCATATGAATTACAGAAGACTATCAGAGGAACTATTTTAGGCATTGTGTGAGTCCCAAAAGGAGAAGAGATGGAGAAAGGGTCAGAAAGTTACTTAAAGAAATAATGGCTGAGAATTTATCAATCTAGGAAGACTTTTGGACTACCAAAATCAAGAGGCTCATAAGTCCCCAAACAGATTCAACCCAAAGAAATCATCTCTAAGACACCTTACAATAAAACTAGCTAAAACCAAAGACAAAGAGAATTTTCAAAGCAACAAGAGAGGAAAAAATGCCTCACATACAAAGGCAGTTCTATGAGAGGTGTTTATAGTGATAAATGCCTACACTAAGAAAAAGAAATGATTTCAAATACACAATCAACTTTATACATCAAAAAAACTAGATAAGGAAGAACAAAGCCTAAAACTAGGAGAAGCAAGGAAATAACAGAAATCAGAGAAGAAATATGTGAAATAAAGACCAAAAAAATCAACAAAATTAATACCTACCTTTTTGAAAAGATAAACAAAATTGACAGACCTAACACTGAAAAACTAAGAAAAAAGAGAGAAGATAAAATAAACAAAATGAGAAATGAAAGTGGAGACATTCGATTGATGCCACAGAAATACAAATGTTCATAAGAGACAAGCATAAACAATTACACACCAACAAATTGGATAACCTAGAAGCAATGGATAAATTCCTGGAAATACAAAACTTGCCAAAACAAAATCATTAAGAAATAGAAAATCTGAACAAATCAATAACAAGCAACAAGACTGAATCATTAATTTAAAATATCTCTACAAAGAAAAGTCTGGGACCAGGTTTTCATTGTAATTTAAAGAAGAATTAATACCAATTCTTCGCAAACCATTCCAAAAATTTGAGGGCAGGGGACACTTCCAATACCACTTTACAAAATCAGCATGATTAGATCAAAGGTAGACAAGGACACTAGAAGAAAAAAAAATTTATAGGCCAGTATCATTGATAAACATAGATCAGAAATGCTTAACAAAATATTGGGGCGCCTGGGTGGCTCAGTCGTTAAACGTCTGCCTTCGGCTCAGGCCATGATCCCAGGGTCCTGGGATCGAGCCCCACATCGGGCTCCCTGCTCAGCGGGGAGCCTGCTTCTCCCTCTCCCATTCCCTCTGCTTGTGTTCCCTCTCTCGCTGTGTCTCTCTCTGTCAAATAAATAAATAAAATCTTTAAAAAAAATATTAGCAAACTGAATTCAACAACATATTAAAAGATTCATACACCATAACGAAGTTGGGTTTATCCATGGGCCTCAAGGATGGTTCAACAGGTGCAAATCAGTAATGTGATAAACCCCATTAGCAATACAAAGGTTAAAAATCAT